>NW_004567156.1:173296-191682 GCF_000260355.1 Condylura cristata
CACTGACAGTGTGGTGTAAATGGGTGTGTAGCTCTTTGAGACTCAAATTCACAAATTCACCATGTGTACTGAGTGGGTGTCCTTTTACACCATTTCCTCTGTGACCTGAAGTTTGCCCAAAATTAGATGACTAGATCAAGAGAATGTTGTATATACACACTGGAATACTATACAGCAATCAAAACAGATAAGTCATGCCATTCACAGCAATGTGCATGAAACTAGAAGTGATCATGCTCAGTGGAGTAAGTCAGAAGGAAAAAGAAAAACTGTGGAGAGTTTCACTTATAGGAGGAATGTAAGAGAACCAAATAACGGATAGGGAAAAACCACCACCACAACAAAAACAGACAGTGAAGTATAGATCAGAGACATTTTTCAGGCTTGTGTACGGTCGAAGCAGCTGGGACAAAGCTGAGGCAGGTTTTGGGCCATTCAGATCTGTATTCCAGGAGCCTCCTCAAGCCTGCAAACAGCCTGCATTCCAGGTATCAGCTCTGCCCACCTGGCATATTGATAAGAGCTGCTGATTAATTGTCTCAGAAAGAGAAAAGCAAAGCAACTTTCCTACGCTATGAACACTTACCTGTGTTCCCCAGTGGGTGCGATTTCACGGACCTTGACTCTGGAGTCTGTGAACCTTGCCCCGGAGGGCAATAAAGTTCCTGCTTGTTAGAAACTTTGCCTGACTTCTTCATCACTTAACTGCTCTGAACATTTCAGGGTGGGGGAAGGGGAGGGATCAAAACAAGGGTGGGAAGAGCACAAGGGACTGTGGTGATGGTGCACTGGGGAATTGGTGGTGGGAATACCATAGGGACTACACCTGAGAGGAGAAAGAAAACATTGTGCAACATGAACCATGATGCAAAATATATAGAAATAAATAACTTGTTAAAAAAAAAAAAACAACACTAGGGTGGGGCCTCCCTAGTGATGCAAGGGTTAAAGTCTCAGCACTATGAAGCTATCCCCAGCCACTGCTGCAGAAGGTCAAAGTCTCTGGCCAGGGAGCTGACCCACATGGCCCAGCAGACCTCTCCTGTCTTTCCCTCTGCAGCCCTCAGCAGTGTACCTTGTCGATCTGCCTGTTCTGCTCCCCACTGTGTCTGGTGAATGCTGTCACCTGTACACCTCTGGCCTACAGCCCCGCCCTTAAATGCATAAATAGAATATATTCTTAAAGTAAATAAATAAAATCTGAAATAATCCTTGCATTTATCCTTATCCTCTTCAAAAACCAAAATCACAGGTGTCTCTCATCAATCTGACAGATCTCTTAGGCTCTGACACTGAGAACCCCAATTAATCCTGGGTCCTGGGCCTCTTGAATAAGGCTCCCTCCATCTCTGAGCACAGGCCTCGCAGATGTGACTGTAATGTTTCACCAAATACTACTGAAAGCCAGGTATCACACCAAGAAAAATATGTGACTTCTCATTCCAAGGCAATCTAACCCGAGAGTTAGGAGCAGAGTGAAAACCCTCCCCCATAACCCACACATGACACACACACTTGGGGGTCAAGCAGGGACTAACAGGTCCAAGCAAACAGCACTTAGAGCTGGTGGCAGAAAATGCCCGTCTCTCTTCACCCAAACCTTTGTCTGCTGCCTGAGGACAGATCTACCACCCAATAATGAGCCTTCTGCATGACACAACAGCTCCCCAGTTCCATCCTGGCAAAGGCAAGGAGCACTCCGGCCACCACAGCCAGTGGTTCTGAGATGGTGCAGGCAGGTGGGCATGCTGGACCAGGGGCACACACTGGCCCTGGGGACTCAGACTCAGGCCTCGTGATCACCTGCCGATGAGCGGATTGTTAGACTCTGGACAGGGAGTCGTGCAGGACACATCATGACATAGTCCATGTGATAAAGAAAGTTAAACAACGTAGACTAAAATTTGATCTTCATGTCACACATCTCATGTTCATGCTCGTGAGAACAGATTTCAGGACCAGCCCCAGAATGGCAGGATCAGGTTCTGCATTTTAACAAGACCACTCATCTTTGCTAGATCTTCGGAAGCGCTGCTCTAGGACCATGTCACTGAAGTGGGATCCCCAGACGCCGGAGCTGATCTCAGAGAGGAAATTCTGAGCCCTGCGCAGAAGTGCCGCACCTGGTTGCATGTTTGACAGTCACCTGAGCTCTCTACGCTGAGGCTTCAGAACTGCTGCCTTAGATGGTGGGGCGTCAGGGTGGAGGGGCTGTGGCTGGAAATGGGCAGTGGTTAGGACCTGGAGCACCGCCCGGCTCCTAGTGGCCTCAGTGCGCAGATCCGGGGACATGTGGGGACACAGACCTTCCCTCCTCGTGAACCACATGTGTGATGTGAGGAGGCTGACACACATGTCCCTTCACTGACACCAACATGGGGCTCACATGACAGGACCCTGAGCTGGTCATTAACCACTTCTGAGTCCCCTGAGCGGCCATGCCCAGAGCGCTGGGTAGGACCACTGCCTGCTGCAGACAGGGCTGAGGGTCAGGATGGCATGTGAAGGGGGGGGACCAGATCCTGACCTGGGATAGACTGGGGGCAGCTTGTGGGGTGACCTGTGGCTCACTTGTCTCCCCAGGAACTGGAAGAGTCATTATTACTAATGACTGTTACAGGAGCAGCTTGAGCTGAATGTCCCCTCACACTACACAAAGAGCGCTGTCACTGCCACGTGACTCTGGAGGCCAAGGCAGAGTGTTATTTCCTCACTAAAGGGAAATGAGCCTCAGAAGGAGTCTGCACCCCACTGATGCCACAGAGGCCACGGCACGTGTGTCCAATTCCTTCTATGCTGCCCCTTGGGGAGAAGAGCAGCTCTCGTGGGGCCCGGAGGTGACCTCACCCTGGGTCTGCAGTGTCCACTTGGGGAGAGGGGGCTCTGGGCATCTTTGCCTTACTGTTCCCTCACTGTCTGTGGCCGCAGAGGCCGTCTTTGCCTAACCTGGACACTCACCCTGCAGCTCACACACCCTGCGTGTCCTTCGGTCTCTGTTGGCTGACGGCCATGGCTGCTGTTTACTAAAGTACGTCACCGTTTATTTTAAATCATTTTGTAAAGTTATTTCCTTCACCAAAGATTGAAACTTTCCCTGTGGTGCCTTTTAAGCCCGTTGCTCGCCAATGCAGACCTTTGAGTGACTTTCACAAATATTAGTAACCGTCTGCAGACCCACCAGGAGGAATCAGGAGTGTCTGTGCTGACTGTGGACCCTGAATAGGCCCCTCACTCTCCTGCTCACAGAACTCCCCCTGGGGAGCTTCCTCCTGCCCCTGTGCCGGGTCCCCAGGGCATCTGTCCTGTCTGTCCTGACATCCCCCTCCCCCACTGTGTTACATCATGTCACTACCCAGGACTCCTACAAGTGGGCATCCTTGTGATAAGGAACCATGATTCCTCATTCTCTGGATTGAGAAACTTTTAGTGAGGAGGGTGAAGGGTTTTGACAACTTCTGCTACTTGGGTTGGATGGATATTGTCTTCGGGGCTTAAACTTTATAGTCAAATATCGTGAATGACATTCAACCCAGGAGAAGGAATATACTCACTATAGATAAATGGCTTCCCATGGCCTAAATTATTTCTCCATCTGTGTCCTGTATTTTCCATGAGGGAAGAGCAGGAGGAGATGAATGTCCAGCTCCTCTCCGGCCCCTCAGCTCTGTCCTCCCTCAGGGTCAGGGGACGAGCAGGGACGGGGAGTCAAGGTCCTGGATGTGTCCAGGTTTTGCCATCACCGGCCTGAGGTCTTTTCATGGATCACCCTCCCGGGGACAGTGAGGATGACTGTGAAGGTCTTTACAGCTCAGGTCCTCCCATTTACTGCAGCCCTGACTGTCTGGGACCCCCTCCTTTGTTTCCTGTCACTTCTCAGGGCTGTGCAGAAAGGGAGGTGTCAGGGGTCAGCACAGGCCCTGTAGGGGACAGTCATCCCCCTCAAGCCTCAGGCAATTGCAGGAAATATCCACTGCCCAGCCCTGCCCCAGAGAGGGAGTACAGGAGGGTGAGGGCCCCCCTCTTGGGGCTGATGAGGGTCCTGCCTCAGGCTGAGGGTGAAGCCACCCTGACTCCCTGTCCCTCCAGGAGCTGATTGACCCCAGAGTCTCCACAAGGTCCATGGACCCCTGTGGCCCCTTTCTGTACCCTCTGGTGCAGGGAGCAGCTCCGTGTGGTGTTTCCACGGGCCTGAGAACAGGACGCAGCTCCATGACAAGGAATCAGACCTGGGCCCTGGGGTGGGTATTAGGCTCTGCCTGGCCCCAGAACACTCACACAGAGGGGCTGCAGCCTTTTCCTCATCTCTGTATCCTCATGAGGCCCCTGAGAGGGAAAGAACAGTGGGCTGAGCATAGATAGAGCCCCCTCCCTGCCGTCCTGCCTCCAGGCCCAGAACCAGAACTGCTCTGGTCTCTCTGGCCCTCTCCACAGTAGATGTTGCTGAGGGTGAGGGGACAAAGGCCCCTGTGCTCATGGTGGGGTGCAATCTCCTGGGAAAGCAGTATGGCAGATCCCCCCAAAAATAAAATAAAATTACCAGATGATCCAGTGACTCTACTTCTGGGTATTTACCTAATAATATGAAACACTTACTGAAAACAAGCAAGTCCTCCATTTTCACTGCACATTATTTACAATAGACAAAGAACCAAAGTGTGGAACCACTCACGTCCTGGAGTGGGTTAACAGGATGTCTCACACGTATTTTTGAAAAAGGTGAAATCTTGCATTTAGCAGCATGGAGAGAATTTGAGGGAATTATGCTCAGTCAAATTCAGAAAGACAAATCCATGTGATTGCATCTATTTATGCAAAAATTGACATCACTAGAGGGGAAAGAGGCTGAGGGAGAACTTGATGGGCATGGGGACTGGGTAGTGGGTGTGTGGGAAGCTGCACACCTGACCTCTACACCGTCTGGAAATTCATGTTCCCTTAATTTTTTTTTTAAAAAAAGGGAGTTTCTCTGATTGTTCCCCAGTCAGAGCCCGGGGTCTGAGGAGGCCTGTGAAGGACAGGATAGGACAGTGGGGTCCTCAGAAGCCCCTTGCTCCCTCAAAGACCCATTTCTCACCTGAGCCCCCAGTCTGGCCTGACCCCTCCTCCCTCACCTGAAACTCACAGACCCATCTCTCCTGCCACCCCCAGTCTGGCCCCTCTCTCCTGGGAGCTGAGCCAGTTCCTGCTCTGCTCACAGCCTGACAGGGGTGGCTCACAGCCACCCACAGTCACCCCAGCTCCACAGGTGACCCCTTCCCAGGCCTCTGACACCCCCTTCTGTGTCCCTCCCTCCCTGCCCCAGCTGACCCCCCCACCTCTGTCCTTGCACACCTGGCACCAGCCATCCCCTCACAGGCTGTTCCCTCCATGGACCCTCACCCCAACACCCCCCAGGGCTCTGCTCCATCCCACCCTCTACACTGACCCCCTGGATGGACACAGCTGCCCCACACCCCTCCCTCCCTGCTGCCCAAACTGCCCCTGCCTGTCTCCCCTCTCAGCCCTTCCACAGGTGGGGGTTTAGTAGGTTTGTTATATTTATTATTCGCTGTGTCCTGCTAGAAAGCAGTTCCTTGAAGATAAGTGATCTATTCTGTACTTAGAACCTAGCACAAAGCTGATAAATGTGGTGGAATGAATTAAAGTTGACAAGTGTTTCTAATGTACATGAAGAGAAAATTAAAAATGAGGGGAAACTTATCCTCATACTTTTAACAGTTACCATTTTTGAAACCCCTCACTCAGCAACTGTCCCCCCGGCCCCTCCTTTTATGGCTGTGTCAGCACATGAGTGGTCGGGGAGCACCCCATCTTTCTAGAGCCAGGGCCTCCCACACACAGACCTCCTTACTGAAGGAAGAGCCCCAGACCCCCTGGGTCCCCCAACCCAAGGGAGGGACATACTCACCTGGGGACCCCTGGGGGGCAGCTGGAGGAGGAGCAGCAGGCAGGGGAGGAGGCAGAGCACACAGCTGGGCAGGAGCAGGGCGCCATCTCCTCAGGCTGGGGAGACACAGGGCAGGAGGCAGCCAGGACACACAGAGGGGCGGGCAGCCAGGGGCTCTGGGCTCAGGGGGGCAGGCCCAGGGATCCCCACTGGCAGGAACAGGGCCCTTCCTGGGGACCCCTCAGGCCCTGAGACCAAGAGGACAGACCTGGCCCCTCTCAGGGCTTCCCAGCCTCTGGGCTGCTAGAGGCCATGAGGGGAAAACATTAACCCTCCCCCTCCCCCGTGGAACTTACACCCCAGACCCACTCTGCTTAGAACAGGAGGCCATTCCATACCCAGCACCTAGGTATGGGGTGCAAACAGCCCGCCCCCATCATCACTGACAGAGACAGCCAGGGGGAGAGAGAATGTACCCACCGCCCTCTGACAGGCAGACAGCAGAGATCCACCCTGTCAGGGGGACAGGCCTGGGCTCTGCTTTGCTTCCAGAAAGTCAACAAGCAGGGTCAGGAGTGACCCTCCAAGCACCTTCATATTTCAGGTCCCTAGCCTGAAATTCTCTTCTCTGAGAGAATGGGGGGGTGCAGTGCCCTGAAGGCCCGTTCTTCCCTCTCGTCCCAGCTGGCCTTGTTATGATGAGTCACAGAGTCACAGCAAACGGCCCCTTAGAAGAGCCGGTTACAACTGCTATGTTCACACCAGAACTTGTCATCAGCCTCCAGGTCCCCTGACACTGGCTCGTCAGATGCGGTCAACACCCAGCACTCCTTTGGGCCCATCAGGCCAGAGGTCTCAGCTCAGGGAAGAGTTTGGCTTAAAGAGGCCAGAGCAGGGCCTCCCTGGGGTGCAGGGGCTGTCTCAGCGCTATAGAGCTGTCGCCACGCCAGCCACTGTGGCGGAGATGGATCCTGGCCAGGGAGGTGACCCCCAGGACCACGGACCTCTGCTGTGTCCCCGCTGCTCCCCTCAGCAGTGTACTTCATCAATCTGCCTGTGCTGCTCCCCACTCTGTCTCTGTAGAATCCTCTCACCACCCCCCATATCTCTGGCCTACAACCCAGCTTGTTCACATAAATAAATAAAAATAAATGTTTAAAGAAAACAGTCACTGGTGCATCCATGCAGCCCGTGCTGTGTGCAGATTCCCCTTCTGTGTGTGCCCTCCTTCGAGGTCCAGGAAATGTTATAGGGCACCCCTAAACCCCCAAACCAGCCCACTCTAAATAGGTTCTGCCACCCACTGCATCAAGACAAAACATTTAAGACCTTTAATGGAAAGGAACTTTAATACAATTAGTGTGCAATACAGCAAACTTAAAGGATATAGTTCCTAAATGAAACACCCGTGGGTAAAAGTCCACCCAAAAGGGGTTGGCCCGAAGCAAGGCCTGAAAGCTGCCACAAGCCTAAAGTACCTTCTGGCAGGGACCCATGAAGAATGGTCAGAAATGGCCAGACAAGCCTGGGAGGAAAAGAGCAACATCAAAATTAAGATAAACGCTGCCATAGTCACCTCCCCATGGGTCTCTCACCCATCTGTGTCACCCAGTCCAGGACCAGAAACAAGAGCAGCTTCCTCACATGTCCCTGCTTCATGTGCCCCCTCAGGTCTCCTCCTGGCCTCTATCCTGCTTCCTTCCTCCTCAGTCCCCTCTCCAGATTCTTCTCCTCCCTGCTCAGCTCTACCCTCCTTTGGGTGTGGCAGGGCACCTGGAACCTCCCCTTTTCCTGGGACCACCGTTACAGAAGGACAGTGCTCAGGAAGAGGACCCGGCACTGCCTTATGCAAGACCCTCAGGCTCGGGGGCCACTAGGAGGTTTCCTTAGCCAGCAGGACAGGAGGGAAATACAGTTTCTGGGGCCTCAGGGGCCGGCTGCCCTCACACAGTGTCCACAGCGCCCAACAGTCCCAAACAGGCTGCAGAGGGGAAATAGTGCAATCTCGTCAGTGAGGCCTGGAGCTGGTGGCCAGCGACAGGCAGGGGCCAGGGGCCACTCACTGAGGCAGCTGGAGGTGTCCAGGAGTGCTCCCCTCTGAGGAGACACCCCAGCAGGCCCAGCGCAGTCTGAGGCCGGGCTGGACGGGAGGGGACAAGAGACCTGTGGGTGGGGGGAGAGTCCGCAGCAGTGCCAGCCTCAGAGGTGGCCTTGCTGCTACAGCCCCAGTGGCGGTCTGCCCAGGGGTGTGGGGGACACAGAACCTCCACTCCAGCTCTGCTGCCGCCTTTGCCACTGACACTGGTGGTGGCTGGTGGTAAAATGCCCACCTAGTGCCCCACTGCCACTCCCGCTGCTGGTGGCTCTGGCCACAGCTGTCAGGTCGCCTGGGCCCTGCCTTCCAGCAGCGTCTCCTGGAGCCTTCCAGAGAGGGTGGGGTCCACTCAAAACCCAGCCAATGCCCCCACTATCATTCCCAGCCTAGGAGGTGGCCTCGAGGGAGCTGTCCTGTGGCCCCACTGCAGGGAGGCCTTGCTGTTCCCACAGGCAGCTCCTCTGGGGGCGGGGAGGGGGGCCCAAGCCTTAGTGGCCCCTTGCACCTGTCTTGCTCTGGGGAGGGGCTAACTGAAGGCAGTATGGGGAGGGGCAGGAAACCCCCTCTGCCACCACCTCCGGACTGTGCCCACCAGCTTCCACCTGCGCTGCTGGTGCCAGGGCAGGAACCACACTGCTGCTGCCAGCGCTTTCGGCCTCTGCTCCCTCAGGTCCCGGCTGTGCCCACTGGGGCAGCCGCATCTAGAAACCAGTAAGTTCCATCACTCGGGGGCAGGAGGAACTGGCGAAGCCGCAGGGATCAGGAGTTCGTGTTACGTACTGTGGTGTTATATACAAACATATACTCATTAATTTTTTTAGTAAATTTTATTTAGAAGACATTGTATTATAAGTCTGTGTAAAATGAGTGAGAAACCCCTCCCGGGCAGTGACAGGTTTCCTGTGCTGAGCTGAACAACTTCCTCATGTCACCTCCTGGGAGAGAAAACACAACAGACCCCAGCACAGGGCTTGTCTTCCCCACCCCGGGCCCCCCCGCCCTCATAGCTCCCTAATCACTGACATTGGGGTCCCAACCTGGCTGAGCCCCAGGATGCATGTGGGCGTATCACAGATACCCAGGCTTCCCAGACCCAGGGAATGAGCAGGGGGGATTCACGTCCCCACCCAACCCTGCAGGTGAGGTTGACGCACCCCGGGGGGATCTGGCCTCCTGCTGCTGCTAAAGTGGGGCTGAAACCCCACATCCGCACCCACAGAGTCATGAACACAGACTCTCAGGTTCTGCTCTAGACCTTCTGGGTCATCATGGTGTCCAGAGGACCCCTGTGCTCACTGAGGTGGGGGTTCCCTGGCCCTTGCTTTCTCCATGTGGGGTCAGACTATGTAGTGGCTCTGGGGGTGTCTGCTCAGGTCATCCCACAGTAGGGGCCCAGGGTCCAGTCCTGCAGCTTTCTCCTCCTTAGTCATCACTCTCTGGGAGACCCTCCATGCCCAAGACCCCAAATGTCATTTACGTCACACCACTTCCCGGACCTGTTTCTCAGTCCCCACGTCACCTGTGCTCAGGTTTGTCTGTCATTTGCCACAGTCACTGCATGTCATCACCCTTAGTGTCATCTCTCCTAGTGGACACCCAGGGTGCCGTCTCCACGGAAACGGCTCTTCCAGCCTCCCGTGTCTGCAGGCCCCATGTCCACCTGCAGTCTGAATGCTGGGATCCTCCCAACCCCTCTTTCTCACAGCCCAGATGCCCCATTATGAAATGCTGTCAAGTCCATCTCTAATATAGCGACACCCAATAACTCCCTATTATTTTCCTGATCTTACCCCATAAAGCTACCGACCTCTCTGTCCTGGAACCCGCTCTGGTTTCCTACCTCTATCTCCCACCTCTCACTTTACCTCTTGACTCTCCACAGCAGCCAGACTGTGGCTTCTAAAGAAAAGCTCACAGGTCATTTTCTCTCCAAACAGGTCATGTAACACACAAAACCCTCCCAGCGTCCTCAGGTCTTCAATGATGTGGGGGCACAACCCTCCCCCCCACTTCCCCCACAATAATGCTCTGTCCAGCCAGTGGATTCCTGGCTCATCCCAGACACACAGGCATGCCCTGGGCCTCTGGGCTGGGGTCGCTGCCTGGACAGCCCTTCCCAGACATTCACGGGCATGTGGTGTCCATCCGTCTCTTCTCGGAGGTCTCCTTCTTGGTGTGGCCCACACCGGCCACACCGGGAAACAGCCATCCCTGTCCCAGACATCACACTGGCCACCTCCCCACAGTTCTTACCAAAACTGGATGAGTCTGAAATTCTTCTCTGAGCAGATTCCCCTTGGGTCTTGGGGGGACAACACCCGCCTCCTGCTGCTGCCAGAGGACAAAAGGAGGAGAATGGAGAACGGAGGAGAACAGGCCCAGAGCCATAAACACCACAGAAGTAGATACAGAGGGGCCTGAGTCCGGAACCCCATCCTGAGCTGACCGGCCACACGCAGCCTCCGCCCACATCCTGGGACAGGACAGGCCCAGGGGTGTCGGAGTCCCTGTCATAACTCACTCGTGGAGCTTTTAAAAACTCGCACATATATTTTATTGAGGTAACATTGGTGCATGAGCCTGGTCATGTGTGCGACTTGCAGGGTGACTGCCTAAATCATACCCCCAGCACCACAGTCACCGTCAAGGTCCACAAGCCTCTCCCGCCCTCATTATCCCCTTATCCCCCTCGCCCCCCCATTATCCCTGCCCTCTGGGAGCTGGTCACGTAGTCTTATTCAGGGGGAGTTTTTTGAATGTGTGTTTTTTATTGTAATAATCACATAATCCACTTTTATTTATTTTACAATAATAGCTTATAAGATGCCGTTGTTGTTCCCATACATTTATGTCACAAGACTTATTTTTCCCCTTTCAGATTTGAGGACACAGAAGTCACCGTCATGAATGGAAGTTGTGCTGATACTGCCAAGATGTACAACCTAAGTAAACCCGCTCCAGGGCCCCTCCCTGCAGGTGGGTCAGAGTCAGCCTTGCTCACAGCTGCAGGCTGCCGCGCACACTCTGTGCCTCTCCCTGCAGATGCTGCTCTGGGCAAGTGTGAAGGAAATTAAAACTGAACAACAAAATTAAATGGTATTTAAAAAGTGTAGAAATATATATCTTAAATCAGTTTAAAAGGATACTTCAGAGGACATAGAATTCCTGTCTGACACCTGATTTCTATCAGGACTGTGACTGTGTCACTCCAGCTACTCTGGCCTCCACTGTTTCCATGAGAAAAAGTTCAGTGATCACTTCATCACCTCACTTCATCACCTTAAGTGTTCAGTGTCTTGTACCAAATCACTTCAAACCCCGCAGCTGAGCCACAAGACCTGGCATCTCGCCCTCTCTGAGGGGCGGCAGCAGGGGCCTCACGCAGAGGCTCCAGCTCCAGGTCCCAGACCTGGGGCAATGTGTTGGCGGCTCTGATGGCCGTGACCGGCATGGAAGGGCCTGCCTCAGAGCCGGGTCACTGGTTCCGGAGAAACCCTCCAGTCCTGTCCTGGGACGTCCCCTTAGCTGGTGTCCACGTGGGCAGGGTTCACGCCAGTGAGTGACCAGAGGGGCCCAGGTGGGAAGTCTCAGCCCCTGGGAGCCAACTCTGAGTGGCGCGTCCCCTCTGCTTCATCCTCTCCCTGGGGAAGAGCCAGCGAGTCAGACACGCTCACGGGGGCCGTCTGCCCTCTGCGTATCAGAGACTCTGTGGGAGATCGAAAACCAGCGCAGCCACCTCCTGGACACCAACTATGTCCACTGCCCCCCAGACAAAGAAAACTCCCCCCGTCCAGGCCCCTAAAATCTCCCCCGTCACAGTCTCCCCGCGTGGGTAAGGACCGCAGGGGAAGGCGCGTGACGGTCAGTGCGGGAGGCGCCTGTGCTCAGCCCTGGCGGAGGCTGTGACGGGAAGGGGCAGTTTCTGCTTCAAAAGCCCTAGATGTGGATACGATGGAGGGTCTGGCCCAGGGGAACTTGTAGACACAGATTTTTATGTATTTTTAAAAGCAGATTTATTGAGAGACAGCTTAGTACCATGAAGTCCCTTGCTGAAGGCACACAACTCCTGTCCTTCGGGTAAGTACAGAGCAGGGCAACCATCCCATAACCCAACTTTACAACATCTCCATCACCACAGTCAGCCTTGCTTTCTTGGGCCTGGGGCCAAGGGAACCACCCCCACCCTCCCTCCCAGCCCTGGGCAGCCAGAAACCCGCTTTCTGCCTCTGGGGATAGGCCTGTGGCACCTACTTCTTTTCCTTCTTTTTTTTTTTTTTAAGATTTATTTTATTTATGCAGACATGCAAGATATGGGGCATAGGCCAGAGATGTGGGGATTGAGAGGATCCACCAGAGAGAGTGGGGAGCAGAACAGGCAGAGCTACTGAAATACACTGCTGAGGAGAGCAGCAGGTGGGTCAAAAGAATCTGTTCTGACATGTCGGTCAGCTCCCTGCCAGGGAACAAACAAATCACACCTCTGTGTATCATATACCATACACACACACACACACACACACACACACACAATGAAACAGTACTCAGATATTTAAAAATGGTGAAATCTTCTCATTTTCAACAGGGGTAGGCTTTTAGGAAATTATGCTACGCTCAGGGGAGAAAGACAAATTCAGTGTCTTTGTGCTCATTTGTGGAATGTAAAGGAGGAAAAAGCAATCAACAAATGCAACAAAAACAAGTCTTTAGACTTCGTCAACACAATGGCAGTCACGAGGGGGGAGAGAGGATTGTGACTGTGATTGCACCTGTGGGAGTGGGTGGGTGTGAAATACACAGTTGCCAGTGTGAGGAACACCTAAAATGCTTCCTCAGTTAGAAGACAGTCCAGCCAGCCTGCTCCCTAATCAGCTACCTTGGCCTGTGGAGGCCTGGGAAGGACAGGACAGGACTGCGGGGTCCTCGGGAGCCCCCCTGCACCCTCAAAGAGCCTCTTCTCTTTCACCTGAGCCCCAGCCTGGCCTGACCCCTCCTCGTTCACCTGGAGACACTCAGACCAGTCTCTCCCAGTCTGGCCCCTCTCACCTGGGAGCTGAGCCAGGTCCTGCTCTGCTCACAACCTGGCAGGGGCTCCCCACCCACAGTCACCCCAGCCCCACAGGTGACCCCTTTCTAGGTCTCTGACACCTCCTCCTGTGTCCCTCCCCCTCTCCCTGCCCCAGCTGACCCTCCCCCCTCTGTCTTTGCACACCTGGCACCAGCCAGCCCCCCACAGGCTGTTCCCTCCACGGACCTTACCCCAACACCCCTCCCAGGGCTTAGCTCCATCCCACCCTCTACACTGAACCCCTTGATGGACACAGCTGCCCCCACACCCTGCTGCCCCACCAGCCTCTGCCTGTCCCCCTCTCAGCCCCTCCACAGGTGGGGGTTTAATAGTTTTATTTCATTTGTTATTCATTGACTCCTGCTAGAAAGCAGCTTTTTGAAGACAAGGAACTATTTGGTACACAGCACCTAGCACATACTTGATATCCAATAAACACTGCAGAATGAATTAAGACTAACAAGTGTTTCTGATACACATAAATTCAAAAACAGAAAATGAGGAGAAAGGCATTTTTACACATTTTGAAACCCCATAAAATCCTCACTGAGCAACTGTCCCCCCACCCCTCCTGTTACAGCTCAGTGACTGCTCTTACCTGTGTCAGCACATGAGTGGTTAGGGAGCATCTCATTTTTCTAGAGCCAGAGCTCCTGAGCCCCCCACACCTGAGGGAGACACAGGATAGGGAGGGGCACACACACCTGGGGTCCCCTGGGGTCAGCTGGAGGAGGAGCAGCAGGCAGGGAGGAGACAGAGCACAGAGCTGGGCAGGAGCAGGGTGCCATCTCCTCAGGCTGAGGAGACACAGGGCAGGAGGCAGCCAGGACACACAGAGGGCCAGGCATCCAAGGGCTCTGTGCTCAGGGGGAGCAGGGCCAGGGACCCCCACAAGCAGGAGCAGGTCCCTTCCTGGTGACCCCACAAGCTCTGAGACCTCTAGGACAGATCTCGCCCCTCTCAGGGCTTCAGAGCCTCAGGGCTGCTAGAGGCCATGAGGTTTATTGGAAAAAACACCCTTCTTTCCCACCTACCCCATGGAACCCTCACCCCAGACCCACTCTGCTCTGGCCCCTCCATTCCCAGCACCTGGGCCTGAGGTACAAACTGCTCCCCTCCCCTCACCACAGTGACTCCTAGGACAGAGGCCCAGACTGAGTGAGACCCATGAAGGACAGGCCAGCGCCTGCTGTGGTCCTGCCCCTCTGTAGGCAGGTGACCCTGAGAAGCCTCAGGACACAGACATGTCCCCAAGGAGTCAGGTCCCCCACAGCCCCTGTCCTGTCTGTCTGCTGTTCAGGTCCCCTGAGTGCCAGTCCCTCCCAGCCCTGGCCTGCAGGGACAAGGACGAGGTCCTCATCCTGGTCGCTCTAACTGGGGATCCTGCCTCAGTGAGGGACCCAGAGGACAAGCAGCAGGAAGGGAAATGAGTCCTGGTCAGAGACGCACCCTAGTCTGTTGGCAGGCAGAATGTGGGGCCCCCAGGACCCCAGGCCTGCGTGCTCTCTGTGGGCTCCCACCTGCTACCTAAAGACCATGCACACCCCTAGTGTGAGAGCTGTCAGTAGGAGAGCTGCCTAGGGAGAGGGGAAGATGGGTGAGTTCCCCATAAACACCCAAGGTACCCTCCCTCCTGGTAGAGGACCAGTGGACTTGCTGGGGGAGGGGCTGCAGCTGCAGCAGAACCCCAACCCCCACCCAGCTGCCAGTTCCACTCACCGGAGGAGAGCAGGAAGGGGACTGAGTGGTCACCCAAAGAGACACCTGGGCTCCTGGAAACCCAGCAAGGCGGGAAGGGGCCTTGAAGCTTGCCCTGGCCTTTATCTTCCCATACAGAAAACAAGCAACTGTTCCTCCCACGTCCACCCAGCCCCTATCTCCACACTGACTGAATCCCAAAAGCCTTTACTCTGACCTGGGCTCCACTTCTTGGACCACCCTGGGGGTCTGTGAACCCCCTCCAATAGAGGCTCCTTTGTTAGCCACTGTCAGTGCCTGGACTCTCCTGTCCCTCCTCTCTGTGCTTATCTGTAGCATCCAGCTATTCCCCTTAGGGACCTTGGAGTCACAACTGCCCCAGGAGGACACACCCAGAATCCTCACCTCCCCCTGAATGCTGCCTCTTGTTCTCTATGGAGAGGGAAAGAGGGGGGTAACAACACAGGACAGGTCCCAGGACAACCCTAGGGGACACTGGACACCCTGCAGGGGACACACACACACGTCCTCCCGCCCCCTCCCTCCCCAACCCCTCACTGCCTCTCCCAGCTCCCCAGGCCCTGGTCCGGCTGCTTTGTCACCACACACTGGTCACTGTCCTCCCCTCTGCTGGGCAAAGGCAAACTGTCCTAATCCTGGCGGGTTAATGAGTTACTCTCCTCTTTAACGGACAGACACCTTTAATCTTTTAGTTGTTCCTGGTGCTTTTGACGTAACTCCAGGTAAATACCTATGGCTGCCAGGAGACAGTGGAGAATATGAACTAAATCATGACCTGAAAATATAACTTCATTCTGCAGGGGAGGGAGAGGGCTCAAAACGAGGGACTGTGATGACGACAACCAGACACTACAGGTGACGATTCTGTGGGGACTACCGCTGAGAAACGAAGCAGCATTGTAAAAAGTTGAACACTGATGTACAATATACATGAATAAACATAATAAAATAAAACACAGCTTCTGACGGGAAGAATTAGCTCCTTTTCCAGCACGCAACCTACTGAAGTGCATGTGGACAGGTCAGAACAAGGTCACGCGGGAGGCCTTTTCCATGGACGAAGCGGTAATGTCACCGAGGGCAGGTCCAGGTTCCCTCAGCCCATAGAAGGAAACAGAGCTCCAGGGAAAGGAAAGTGTTCAACTGGCGACAGATGAGGAGGGCGGCAGACTCCTGTCTGAAAGACCAAGTCCTGCTCTGTGGTGGGGTGCAGGGATCTATACAGAGGGAGACAAGGGGGAATGGGCAGGGTCTGCCTTGGGGAGGGCTCTGACATCAGCACTGGGGTGGAGCAGAGTGGCCCAGCTGTAATTTATACACAGGGAGATTTGAGGGGATGAGCAGGAATAAAGGGGTGGGCGCAGGGGTCAGCAGGGATACAGACAGGTGGGCACCACCTGTCCCAACATCTGCTACTTGACTTTCCTCTCCTTTGAACCCAAACCTGTCAAACAAGGGAAGAGAAAGTGAACAGGGACAGACAAACATGCAAATGATTATCTGAGCGCTCCGGAAACCAGTCATGAGCTTGCCAAATGAGGGAAAGGCAAACTTGCTAAGAGTAGAGACCATTCATTTGTAACTGTGTCAGGAACATGGGACAGCCACGTGCCAAAGGATGAGCCGGACACTGTCTCACACCTCACACAAAGTCAACTCAGCATGGATAGAGGCCGGGATGTGAGACCAGAGGCCACAAAATACATGGGAGAAAGCGTGGACAGACGCGCCAGCACACACATTTCAGAGGCATCTGTGGCTCCGTCCCTGCAGCAGGGACACAACAGGACTGTAAGCAGCAGGGACCACATCAGACTGAAAAGCTTCCGCACAGGAAGGCGCCATCACTGACACAGATGCTCGGAGGAAGAGAGAATGTGGCCACTGCCCTCTACAGGGAGACAGCAGAGATCCACCCTGTCAGGGGGACAGGCCTGGGCTCTGCTGGGTGCCGTCAGACAGCCAACAAGCAAGTGCTTGTAGGAGTAAACCACCTTCACGTTTCAGGTCCCTGGCCAGTGCTCTGAGAGAATGGGGGGCGCAGCACCCTGAAGGCCCTTCCTCCCTCCCATCCCCGCTGGCCTTGTTATAACGAGTCACAGAGTCTCAGAACAGCCCGTCTCTGCTGCAGCTCCCGGTAGCCAGCACGGGCAGCCCAGACCTTGTTGGCAGCTGCTGGCCTCAGTGGACACGACACCCCACAGCCAGTGTGCATGGACTGAGCAGGGACAGAATCCTCACGCAGACCTTTTAGCTCTGCTGGAACTTGTAATAAGAGCCCCAGACTGAGAGCCGCTGAAGCCTGGCGGTGGGGTTCCGGACCCACTGGGGCCCCCCATCACACACGGCCTGAGCCACCTGTGTCTTTAGGCTCCCAAGACACCGGGGTTTCTGGTCCTGCCAGAGATTACCTTCTTTATCCTCATGACAGACCCTTGTACCCCCCCAAGTGGGTGCCAGGCTGCTGTTTCCTTGTGGGCTCTGAGATCAGCCTGGTTTCTGAAAACAACATTCTAGACAAAACCTTGGGAAAGCGCCCGTATTTCCACTATCTATTAGAGAGAGGGGGAAAGGACCTTATTGGGTCTCTACAAACAAACACTTTGACATGAGAAATCAGAGTACTTGTAAAAGTTTTACATCTGGAGACAAAAGCAGCTGTTTCAGTTTGCTCATAAAAAGATGCAATACTTAGTGTCCAGCTTTGCATGTTTTATAGTTTTCATCAGTTTCATGTAAAACCTGTATATTTTTCTTAGTGTGAAGAACTTTAAAAAATTTAGTGTGCATAGGGGGCCCTCCCTGATTGCACAATGGGTTACAGCACAGCACTATGAGGCTGACCACAGCCACTGCAGCCTGAGCTCGATCCCCGGCCAGGGAGCTGACCCACATGGCCTAGCAGGCCTCCTTTGACCCACCTGCTGTTCCCTCAGCAGTGTATTTCAATCAATCTGCCCATCCTGCTCCCCACTCTGTCTCTAGTGAATCCTTTCACACCCACACCACTAGCCTGTACCCCAGTTCTTATATGCATAAATAAATAAATCTTAAAAACATAAAAGAATTAATTAAGAGAGAAAAGCAAAGAAAGAACATTGGGACTAAAACCCCCAACATTACATATCCCCTGCTGGGCAAAGACCCACCGCACAACCTTGGCCGAAGCCGGGCCAATGCAACATGAGGGACCCCGAGTCTCAGCACCTCCAGCTGGGACCTGAAGTGGGTGACTGGCGCCAGCAAGGCTGGGGCCAAGGAGCAAAATGAAAGACCAGCCCCGGTACAGTCGGTCTCCCTGGGTCTGTTCCCAGGGCTCCTCCAGCCCCTCAGTTCTGGTTCAAGTCCAAAGCCAAGGACAAGCGCGGCTTCTCTGCCGTCTCCCTGCGTGTCCACCGGGGCCTCTGCCCTGACAGCCCCGGGTGCCCCGAGCACATTGGGCATCAGCTCAGCCTGTCACACGGACACTCCTGCCCACTCCTTTGCCTGGGCACTGAGGTTGTCGCCCAGCTCAGCTGCTGTTACCAGAGCTCAGTGACCAGGGGTGGCATTTCCCGTCAAGCCTGAGTCTGGCCCTTCCCAGACACCGGGGAGGGGCATGCGCATCCCCCGCAGACCCA
>NW_004567156.1:193102-199938 GCF_000260355.1 Condylura cristata
TTCTCCCCATCTCGCTGCCAGGTCAGGGTGATCTCCGCAGGGTAGAAGCCCAGGGCCCAGCACCTCAGGGTGACTTTCTGGTCAGAGATGGGGTGGAGGGTCACCTGTGTCTTTGGGGGATCTGGAGGAGAAAATTCAGAAAATTTCTCTGTGTTTGCTCAATGGACATTGATCAGCCTCATATAACCATCCTCTCAATGGACATGACATTGGTTTGGAGGAGGAAGCACAAAACCCAGAGCCCAGCCCTGCCTGGGGAATCTGGGATCATGGGGTGAGAGTCCAGGGTGGCGGGTGCAGGTCTCTAAGGAGGACACGGACTCTGCTGCTGACCTGGGCGGGGGTGAGTGACACAGCAAGGCAGAGTCAGGTCCAGAACTGTTCTCAGACCAAAGACAGGCCTTGAGAGTGAAACTCCTGGTTCCCAGGATGGCTGCTACTATCTCAAAAGGACGCAGTGAGGGTTGGTTCAGGGGTGTCTCCCCTCCATCCGGGAGAGACTGTCCTTCATAAAAGGTGGGGTCCCCTGGGTGAGTCTCTAACACAGAACATGAGACCCAGAGGACTACTTCCTCTCCTGACCAGAAAGAAGATCTGTTCTGCCCATTACCCCTGGGCTCCAGCCTGAGGAGAGATGGGGGATCTCTCCACCCCTCTTACCTGCCCGCTGCAGAATCTCCTTCCCCATCTCCAGGAATCTCAGCAGCCAGTCCACGCACCTGCCCTCCAGGAGATTTTTCATTTGTTCTGCCCTCCCGGACGCCTCCCACTTGCGCAGGGTGATCTGGGCCACCTTGTCCACTGCAGTCCAGGAACGCAGGTCCGGGTTCAGGGCGATGTAATCGGCGCCGTCATAGGCGAACTGATCATACCCGCGGAGGAGGCGCCCGTCGGTCCCCACATCACAGCCCAAAGTCCTCTGGATGGTGTGAGACCCTGTGCCCAGACCCTGTGGTCAACTCCCTGATCACCCCATCTGCACCCGCACTTCCTGCCCTGAACAAACATAAACTTAAAATGTCCCAGGTGAAAGACTCGTGGGCTTTTCCTGTGTGTGTCGCTGGAGTGTGTAGGGTACAGTAACCTTGGTGTTCACTCGGGTCATGAGACTTGGGTCGGTGGGAATGGGGGTAACCTTGCCCTGAGCCCACAGCGCTCACCGTCCCTGCTCAGGTTGTAGTGGCCGAGCAGGTCCTCCAGCAGCGCTCTGAGCCTCCCTGCGGTGAGCTTCTGGTTCTGCGTCTCCTCGTCCAGATCCTCCCGCCGCACCTGCTCCGCCCAGGGCGCCCGCGGCTCCGCGCTCTGACCCGGAGAGTCGCTGTGGAACCGTCCGAACTGCGTGTCGTCCACGTAGCCCACGGAGGTGACTCGGGGCTCCCCGCGGCCGGGCCGCGACATCGCCGTGTAGAAAATCCTCAGGGAGTGGGGGCCTGAGGGCGGGAAGGGTGAGACAGGGTTGACCCTACTCCCTGCGCGCGCGGGTCCGGGTCCCCAAGGGCAAGGGGCCACAGGATGAGGAGGGCGGAGGCTCAGGGGGGCAAGAGGAGGCGTGAGGCTGGGAGGGGCAGAAAGGGATCCGGACAGGATGGGTACGAGGGGCCAGGGGGCCCGGGTGGCAGGGACCCTCCTTTCCCGGGGTCTCCATCCCTGCCAGGGGCTCCTCACTCCTCCCACCCCAGCGAATTTTTCCTCAGGACCTGCACTCACCTGCCCAGGTCTCCGCCAGGACCCTGGAGAGCAGCAGCAGGAGCGCTGGAGTCATCCCCTGGCCCTGGAGGGCGCTGAGGGCTGAAATGTGGGGCTTCAGTGGGGACTGTGTGACTGGAACCCGTGATGCTGAGCTGACGGGAGGCTCTGGGAACCCCGAGCCATGGGTAGTGGGAGGAGCTGAGTTTTGCAGAGACCAATAAATTCCTTGTGCTGCCCTGAGTTGTCATTTGTCTGCATGGGAAATAGTGTGTGTGGGAGGGGTTTGTGGTAAGGTGTGGAGTGCTGGCATCTCTTGTAGTAATGAGCCCAGAGGAAGGAAGCTGGGGAGGGCACAGCTGAATGGGCTCACCCATCCGAGAGACGATTCACCGCCCCTCCCCCCCCAGCCTGTGATACTTCGTGGGCATTTTTAAGCACACTAGGAGCTGAAGTGATTATGAGCCCACACCCCCTGGACCCCAGCTTTAGCATTTCCCACATTTGCTGTCACACACATCTGCCCTCTAGTCTGTCTCTCTGTCTCCTTATGTTGTGAATAATCAAGCCAAAGGCACAGAACAGTTGAGACAGCATAACCAAGTCCCACCCACATCTCTCATCCACCTTATTTCCCTGATGAGTTTCAGAGTCAGTTGCAGATGTGAGTTAATTTCATTTCTCAACTCTTCATCATTCAAGTAAGTAACTAGGATTCAAATTAGTTTAACATTCATTTTTGTGATAAAATTCATATTTAAAGATTTATTTACTTACTTATGCATACAAGAATGGGATATAGCCCAGAGGAGCAGGTGGAGGGAGGAATTAACAGAGAGTGGGGAACAGAATAGGTGGATCTACTGAAATACACTCATGAGGGGAGGTGGGGAGACAGGAGAGGTCTGCTGGGCCATGGGGGTCAGCTCCCTGGCTGGGATCCTGCTCCTACCTAAGTGGCTGGGGACAGCCTGATAGTGCTGGACTTTAACTCTTGTACCACCAGGGAAATTCATGTTTAGAGTAATATGTAATCTTTTTTTTTAAAGATTTATTTATTTATGCATATAAAAGCTGGGGTACAGGCCAAAGGTGTGAGGGTCAGAGGAATCACCAGAGACAGATTGGGAAACACAACAGGCAGATCCACTGAATACACTGCTGAGGGAAGCAGTGGGTGAGACAGGAGAGGTCTGCTGCACTGTGTGAGTCACCTCGCTGGCTGAGGATAGAACTTGTGCTGAGGCGATTGCCGTTAGCTTCCTAGTCCTGTGCTTTACCACGTTTTGCCACCAGCGAGGGCCTAGAGTAATATGTAAATCTTAAGTTTATACTTTGGTGAACTTTGTCCCTAGTGAAGAACATTAGGATATAGGTTTACTTTATTTTACACTGAAAGGTTCAGCACAGTTAAGAGAGAGAGAGATCCAGGCAGTTTCTGACAGGTAGGAACTTTATTGTGCTCCCTGGGGAGGTTCACTGACTCCCACTGGGTCTGCTGGGGAACACGGGTCAGCTTTTATAGGGCTTGGAAGCTGCTTTACAGAAACTGGTTCATCAATGACTCTTATCCGTTCCTGGGATGCAGGCAGCTTCCAGACTTTAGGGGGCTCAAGGTTAGTCAGCTCCGGGTACACAGAGAGTCACAGCTCTAGATTCAAGGTCCCACCCCGCCCTGCCCAGGTGCTGGAAACTTACAGGTACAGATGACCCTTTATGTGACCCTTTACTGATGGGCCCTTCACAGGGTAACTGGTCCTCACCCACCCTGGTCACTCCTCTCACAGTCCATCCTTCAGCCCGTGGCATGGCCATTCCCAGCACAGTCCTCGACCACAGTCCCCTGGAACCGAGTCCAGGCCTGGTTCATCTTCAGAGTTATTTTTAATTGTGTCTACTGAGGTAACTGATTTACAGCATTGAGTTAGGTCAGGTTCAAACATCTACAGATGAGTGTGACCACACCACCCTTACCCAGCATCCACCTGTGATGTGTTATTCTCTGACTTTTCAGCAAATAATCCATTGGACTCTCCCTTTCCCTTCCCACCTCTAACTATGAGTCCTGCAGGGAGAGCAGCGGATTGTCTGCATGTGTCTATAGATACACAAGGTGTTCTCACAATTTGTATCAAGAACGCTGTGTGTGTGCGCAGGCAATTTCGAAGCATCGCTGTGTCAGAGCAGAGGATGGTGATTTCTTCTAGCAAAACAAACCTCCAGGGATAGAATGAAAAGAAAAAAAAAACAGTGATTTCTCTTTATAGTTTACCTTTATCAAGTCATTCAAAGCACCTCAATTCCTTTATGTGAATATTCCTTTACAATTACGTAACAAGTTATTGACAGAAAACATACAAGTCAGAAACCTTACAAATTTTCACAAAATCATCAACTTTCTTTAGTTTTCTGAGAACATGAAAATAAAGACATTACAAGTCACAGCCCTCACTACAGGGGTGTCTGTAAAGAGGGGGGCTGTCACTGTCAGCTCCCTGCTTCCCAGGCTTTAGCTGAATCACTCTCACTGGTGCTGAGATTTGTGTCCCCTTGTCTGGGGCTGGCGCCTCCTGGGGCCTGAGCAGAGCCAGTGTTAAATACACTAATAACCTCACTGAGACTGTGAGTGAGCGTCTAGCTCTTCAGGCCCTGAGTGGAAAGAGACACCCTGTGAACACCCCGGGTGCCCAGTGCCCCTGAGCTGGGCGTGTCACAGTCATTGCTCCTCTGAGGCCCAGTCTGCGGCTTGATCTCTCTGCAGCTTCCAGAACAGAAACCAGGCTTACTTTGTCTCCAGACTCTTTCTCTCAGGCCTGAGGAGATGCTCCCTGCTTTTCTGAGCCTCCCTGGCCAGGGCAAACAGCTCTTCACACTGGACAGGGAGTCTTTGTCCACGCCCTTGCTACTCCGCCCCTCCTCAGGCAGCCCTTCTCCTCTGGGCTCAGGTGCCGGACCTGCCTGTAGGGGGCTGACAGTGACCGTCACCCCCAGACTTGGGGCCTCATTGCAGTCAACACTTTGCTCATTGTTACCAACAGCTGGCAGTCCTTTTATTCCCTCCTGGTCTGAAATGCTTTTCCTCCTCTGGCTCCTGAGGAACATTGTCTGTTAGTTTAAATAACAGGATATTTAATGATATTAAATAATAAGATGTTCTGTACCCATAGATCTGATGAAAATGATAACGTAATTGATGTTGTATAAAAGAAAAGCCAATTCACTCAAGATGAGACATGAAAGTCAAAAACATAGAAAATATTATTACATGGTATTTGGAGACACAGAGTAGCAATGAGAGAATCAGGGGCATGAAGTTATGCAAGTTGTCTCTGAGGGTCAGGCAGTCGGTCATGGGAGAGGAGGCCTCTGGCTTCATAACAGACCTGTTGCGGTGGGGCCGTAAACTCTGTGTGTGTGTGTGTAGATAGCCACATATATTTTTTGAAAAAAATAAAAAGATGCCCAGGGGGTGAGAGCGAGGACTCTCAGGGATTGTTCTCTAAGGAATATCATAGAAATGGACCCTTGTTCAAGGACATGGGATCAGGTTTAGGTTTTTGTGGAGGAGATTGTCGGGTTGATTTAAGAATATTTTTTAAATGGGAGTTATTAGGGCCTGTTTTCATAGAGGGAAGAATGAGCAGAAGAGAGTGGGAAATTGATGACCCAGGGGATGAGGGCCTCGTCCTGCACCAAGCTGAGGGGCACCTGAGACAGGAGGGGGCCTTCTCCCATCACCTGCTGGGGCAGAGGGATCCAGGTGCAGGTGCAGGGCGATGTGCAGGTCTCACCTGAGTGCTTTGTGTTTTATGAAAGATAAAGGAATCAGCTCATCAGCTAAGAGTGGGGGGAGGGGATGCTGAGGGGTTGAGGGAAGGAGGGGGTGGGAAAGGGCCTCTCAGGGGGTGGGAGTGGTGACCTGGGCAGGGACACCTGGGAGTGCAGGACTGAGCCCACTGGGCTCTGTGCTCATCAGTGAGGGGGAGAGAGAGACTGAGACAGAGACAGAGATGGCCTCAGGCAGTGGCAGAATGGAAAACAACAAGGAAAGAATAAAGCAAAAGCTCTCCAAGTGTGAAGACTACAGTGTCTTTTACTTTCCCATTGTAACATTTTAAATGTTTTATAATTAATGTCCATTGTAGCACATAAAGTCCACATCATACATATACATCTTACCAGAGTAAGGCAGGTCTTCCTACATTGTCAAGGGACTTCCTGTGGTGGTCCTCAGGCTCAGAGCAGAGCTGAAGGGCGGGGCCCAAAGTCTACTCTGGGGTGGGGGGCACTCACAGCCCTTCCCCCACTCCTCAGGCTCCTGCTCCTTGTGGGGCCCACAGAGGTCCCCATCTTCCCTTGGGGGAAGATGTGATCATTTATTATTATATTGAAAGTTCTGATGCTTTTGAGAAGATGGCACTTTGCTACATTGAGGGGGAAGGGGGTAACCATCCAGCCAGCCCACCTGTGTGTGTGGGGGGGAAATTCTGAGGCAAACAGTTCAGTGACAAGAGGGCGGGTCCCAGAGTGGCTGGTCAGAGCCTGAGAACAGTGATGAGGGATCTGCCAAGTGTTTCACAATGTCAGGGATTCTCGTGTAATTGGTTTTCTCATAGTAAACTACTTGAATTAACATCCATGCACAGACAAGGGAATTCAAAAGCAACTCGAGAACATACAGAAACACTGAGTCACACTGTCTCCCCATCACCCGGCCCCGACTCTGACCCCACTCAGCTTATGCACTGATAGGAATATCAGGCCTGTAAAGTGCTCAGACCACAGACTGGGGAGAGAGCTGGACATGACATAACTGACAAGAGATGTAACTTAGAGTGTGCGTGGGAGCCTTAGAGTTCAGCAGTGAGGGAGCAAATGGCCTTTGAAAACTTAGGAAAACCCTCAGTCACCAAGGCAGCTCTAGACTCGGCAAATAAATGGAAAGACACTGGACATCGTGTCTGCAGGCAAACAGGGATGAAAACCACCAGCAGACGCCTGTGGCCGGTCTAGACCCAAAGCAGAGCCTCAGTCCCCTTTGTCCACACGGATTATGACCCCAGGCCCCAGCGGGCACCTCAGACGCCCCCAGCACCGAGATTCTCCTCCGGCTCGAGGATAAAGCTTAATTCATGACTGAGGTGGAATAA
>NW_004567156.1:202233-203215 GCF_000260355.1 Condylura cristata
CCATGTGGGTCACCTCTGGGGCTGGGGATCAAACTCGCACTGAAGTGGCTGTGACCAGCTTGCAATGCTGTGTCCTAACCCACCAGGGAGGGCCCAGAAACTTTTTTTTTTTTTAAAAGATGTCTACTTAAAAAACAGCCCCAGCTATGCAGACTGTGGAAAATAATAATAATGTTGGGGTTTCAGAAAATATTAAAGTGACATAGCACATAATCCAGCAATTCCACCCTTGGGTTTTTAACCCAACCCCCCCCCCCCCACAAAAACATTTATTTGAGGTGCCTGTGCTCCCCATGTTAAGTGCAGCCTTGTTTACATGGCCGAGGACGGCCCCAACCTGAGAGCGCCCAGAGAGGCGAGTGGACAGGAGGTTGTGTCTGCACAACGGGACACGATGCAGTGGGCAGCAGGGACCATTCTGGTCACCTGCACCAGCGGGGATGGACTGGAGGGGGTGACGCCAGGGGGCTAAGGCGGAAGGGACAGACAGGTACCGGACGGTGTCATCATATGTGGACGATAGAGAAACACACAGGGCAGAGAGAGCCGAGCACACAACTAGATCAAGGCCACTAGCAGGCAGGAGGAGGCATCTGGACACAGGGAAGGGCACACAATGGGCCACAGTTGTTACAGGGCAGAGAGAGAGGGGCACCCTTGAACCCCCAAACCTGCCGCTCTAAATAGGTTCTGCCATCCACTGCATCAAGACAAAACATGGAAGACTTTAATGAAAAGTAACTTTAATACAGTGAGTATAAAACACAGAAGACAAAGAATATAATTTCTAAATCAGACACCTGAAGTTACCCATCCCCTCGTGGGCTAAAGTCCACCCAAAGGGATTGGCCCAAAGCAAAGCCTGAAAGCTACCACCAGCCTAAAGCACCTTCCTTCCTGGACCCATAGAAAACCATCAGACTTGGCCAGACAAGTCTGGGAGGAAAAGAGCAGCATCAAAATCAATATTAACAGTCAACCT
>NW_004567156.1:203780-204844 GCF_000260355.1 Condylura cristata
GCAGCCCCAGGCCTCCTCTTCTTCCCTCCCCTCCCCCACCCAGCCTGGAGCCAGGGCTGCTCCCGGGCACCCTCCCTCCTCCCCCTTGATGCTCAGTCCCACCCTCACCTCAGCCTGAGTCACACTCACCGGCCTCTCCCTTGCTGCGGGACCAGGGCAGCGCCGCAGCGCCCCCGTGTGGCCATGGGCTGAGGACAGCGGCCCAGAACCCTCTGGGCTCCCAGGGGACTGAGCTGTGCATAAGGGGGAATCCCCTCTCCAGGCTCACAGTCTATGTCCAGATGGTCCCTAAATTACACACAGGAACAGCTGGCGCCTCTCCATCCTGTTTGGGTCAGTCAGGAGCACATCCCCAGGCTATAACAGCTGTTTCCCTGTGTGGGGGAGCCCCACAGCATAGTAGGTACCCCAAATCTCCCAGTATAAGACCTTGACCAGAGTCCCTGTCACTTGTTCCTGCTGCTGACTTCACGGAGGAAGGATCTTCCTCTTGGGAATCCACTCACCCCAAACTCTCCATCCCTGGGTGGGAGGGGGCAGGAGGCGAGATCCCCAGGTCGTGGCTAGGAGTGGGGAGGCTCCTGGGGAAGTGAGGAGATGGAAGGAATAGGGGCTTAGGGGGTGGGGGCCAGGAGGATGGAGGGCAGGGCCAGAGCAGGTGGGGGCAGGGCAGGGTCAGCTCAGAGGGCCCTGGGGGGAGGGGTGGTCTGTGGGGAGAGGCCCAGGGGCTCCTGGCTGGGGCTGGGGGCGTCCTGCTGTAACTGGGTGGTAGTGACACAGGAGTTAGAGTCTCTGGGACTGGAGTAAAGTCACCCCATTGTGAAGGACAGGTTTTTCCCTGGAGCGGACAAAGCCAGACTCTGAACTGCAAGCATGGAAATGCACAGGAGAGTTGACTAGAGAAGCTGTCAGGGAAGTTAGTGGGGTCTCTGTGCCCCCATCTAGGGGACAAAGTCAAGGGATATTTAGGGAAAGACAGATTAAAACATTATGTCATCATTAGGAGTCAAAAAAAAAAGAAAGAAAGAAAGAAAGAAAGAAAGAAAGAAAGAAAGAAAGAAAGA
>NW_004567156.1:205094-220381 GCF_000260355.1 Condylura cristata
CACGGCCTGCGTGTAACTGTTTAAGCAAACATCCACGAAGTGGGCGCTGCAGCAGTGTCTCCCTCCCAAAGACAGTGGTAGCTAAGAAATGGGGGAGGCGGGGAGGGGTATGCCTATCACTTGACACACTGAATGGAGAACAACACCTTAGCCCTGTCGCCTTCTTTCTCAAAATCACAGCCCCAGTGACAGCTCTCAAATTCAGGGTCACAGTTCCTGAGCAGGACTCTGGTGTCAATGTTGTCAAAACATGGAAATTCTGAGAAACTGTCTCAACAGAGGCACCTAAAGGAGACATGGCTGGAACGTGGTACGATCCTGGATGGGATCCTGGGACATGAAAAGGGAAAGTGATGAGCTCCAGCTGAAGCGTGGGGCTCAGTGACCGTGAGTCACTATTGCTCCATTAGCTGCAGGGGTGCCCTGTGGTCAGTGAGATGCTCACAGTGTGGGGAGTGGGGTGAGAGGCACAGGAATCTATGATCCCACTGCAACTTTCTGCATATATGATTTTTTTAACGTTATGTTAAAAAATACCCCTCAATAAATTAATAGGGTGTGGAAGGAAAACAATACCCACTTTTCAGTTTCCCCTGGTATTGGTATGAGAGACTGAGGAGAGGGGTCCTGGGAAAAAGGATGGAGACCTCACACACAGGGCAGTCTCCACTGCTCTGAACCCTGGTTCTCTGACTCCCCACAGAGCATCTCAGCCCCCAGGATACTGCCCCCCAGGACAACCCAGTCTGCCCCACTCAGACTAGCCCAGTCCTGTCAGTTCAACCAGTAATGAGAGCAGTTTGGCAGCGCCCCCGTGTGGTCACAGGGCTGAGCGCAGGAGCCCAGAGCTGCCCTTTCTCCTGCTGAGCCAGGCCCTGGGCTCCCAGCTGCAGGACAGGGATCTGGACACAAGGGGATGCCCAGTCCAGTGACAGGTCCAGGGTCCTCAAAATTTCTCCCTCCTGAGTCCTATCAACTCAGTACAGTACCAAGTCCCAAGCCATAACAGCTGATTCCCTGATTCTTGGCAGATACCCCAAGTAAAGGGACCCCAAGATCCCTCCTATTTCTTCCTGCTTCTGTTTCCAGGGATGAAGTGCCTCCCTCTTGGAGTCAAACCTAAATTCTCCTTCCTTAAATGAGGAGGGGGGGGGTCTCATCATAGTCTCTGAGGTGCTATTCTAGACCTTCTGAGTCTTCATGAGTGTCCAGGTGACTCCTGCGCTCACTGAAGTGGAGCGCCCTCGTCCCCAAGTCTTTCTACATGGGGTCAGGCTGGGCAGTCAGCTTTGCTGAGCACTGGGAGGTCTGGGGTCCAGTTTTGCTTCTTTCCCTTCTGTAAAGGGAGAAAATTGGAAAATTACCCCTGGGTGACCTCATTCTTGCTCAAGAGTTTAGGTATCACTCACTCAGTATCCTCCCCAGAACTGTTCCTCCCTCAGACATTTCTCTTGTGCTCTAGGCTGTCTGTCCACTGCCACAATCACAGTATTTCTAACAGATCTCAGCTTCAGCTCCCCCCCCCGAAAACCTGGGATGCCATTCCTCAAACGTACGACTTCCAGAACCGTCCTCATGTCATCTCACGCCCTCCACAGCTTTGCTTCACAGTCTGGAATATTGGATGTCAACCTTGACCCATCTCTCTTACCACCCAGAAGTTCCACTAGCAAATGCTGTCAAGTCCGTCTCTAACTATATCCAGATCCAGTCACTTCCTATTATTTCCCTGCTCACAGCCCAGCAAAGCCTCCAGCTTCTCTGTCCTGGAATCAGCACTGGTTTCCTACATTTATCTTCCCATCACAGCCCCTTCACTCTTGACTCTGCGCTCAGCCAGACCGAGGCTTCTAAGGAGACATCTCACAGGTCGCTGAGGTGGCAGCCGCAGGGACCTCACGCAGAGACTCCGGCTTCCGGTCCCCGAGGCTGCCTGGGGATGAGGTGTTGGCAGCTCTGATGGCCGTGACCAGCACGGAAGGACCTGCCTCAGAGCCCGGTCACTGGCTCCGGAGAAACCCTGTGGTCCTGTCTTGGGACGTCCCCTTAGCTGGTGTCCACGTGGGCAGGGGGTCACCCCAGTGAGGGACCAGAAGGGCCCAGGCAGGAAGTCTCAGCCCTGGGAGCCGACTCTGAATGGCGGGTCCCATCTGTTTCATCTCTGTGGGGAAGAGCCAGCGAGTCAGACATGCTTACGGGGGGGCTGTCTCCCCTCTGTTTATCAGAGACTCTGTGGGAGATTGAAAACCAGAGCAGCCACCTCCTGGACACCAACTATGTCCATTGCCTCCCCAGACAAAGTAAACTCCCTCCTCCCAAGGCCCCTAAAGTCTCTCCCGTCACAGAACCTCGTGACGTCGGCGTCTCCCCACGTGGGTCAGGACCGCAGAGGGGGCGCATGAGGGTCAGTGCGAGAGGCCCCTCGCAAGTAGAGGCTGTGACGGGAAGGGACAGTGTCAGCCCACAAGTCCTCCATGTGGTCACGATGGAGGGACAGACACAGGGCAAACTGAAGACCCATGTTTTATATGTATTTTAAAGCAAATTTACTGACATATAACTTATGACCACCGAGTCACTTGTTGAAGGTTCACACTTGCGTCCTTTGGGTAAGTACAGACAGGGCAGTCACCCCATAATTAACTTGAGGACATCTCCGTCACCACAGAAAATCATGTTTCCTGGGCCTGACCCTGGGGTGGCACCCTCCTCCCCCTCCCAGCCCTGGCAGCGGAGTCCACTTTCTGCCTCATGGTCAGGCCTGGGAACTTTCCTCTAACACACCCCAGACGTCTCTGACAGCATAAACCTTCTGTCGAGCATTTGGGGGCCCCTAGCCCAACACATGCTACACCCAGGAGAGTACCCCCCTGGGTGTCGGGGTCACCGAGAGCCATGACCCCGCCCTGGAGGCCTTGCAGCCTGGGTGTGAGGAGAGAAGGGCTGCAGTGGCCTAACTCCCTGCCTGTCCCTCTCAGTGCCTCCACCAGGTGGCGCTCCACAGGCTCCTTGTATTTATTATACACTGAACAGTGCCCCTGTGACAGGCATCTGTCTTGAGATGCCCCCAGGGCAACAATAATCAGGTGTTGTGTCCCCCGATACCCAGCACTCATGACCACAGTTATCATTCTGTTTTAACCTGACCCCTCATTCCTTCTGTGTCAATAACCTCTCAGTGAGAAGGTCTGAGATGTGAGGGGAGAAACAGAAGCCCTCTGTTCCGTGGCCTCTCTGGAGTGATGTTGTCACCATGGCCACAGCCTGGGGTCAGATCTCCTGCTGCTCAGTCCTCCCGGACAGGTCATGGGGACAGACTGTAGCTTCCTGTGGCCTGAATGTTCTCAACATTTGGGTCCTGTATTTCCATGAGGGAAGCACAGGAAGAGGTGAGTGTCCAGCTCCTCTCTGGCCTCTCAGCTCTGTCCTCCCTCAGGGTCAGAGGACGAGCACGAATGAGGAGTCAGTACCAGCTTTGTCCAGGCTCTGCCATCACTGGCCCTGATGGTCTTTTTCTTGATCACCCTCCTAGGAACTGTGAGGATGACTGTGAAGGTCTCTGTAGCTCACATCCTGACACTCTCTGGAGGTCCTGACTTTAGCTTCATTTTCCTTACTCAGTGTGACTTTGTTAGGACTGAGCAGAGAAGGTGTCAGGTGGGCACAGGACAACACACCTGCAGCGGGACAGTCACCTGTTACACTCTCTCCTTGAGGAATTTAAAATATGATAAATAAAAGAGATATATTCAGAGAGTTCAGAGATATATTCACAGAACCTAAAAAAAAAAAAAACAACAACAGATATTCCAAAAAACAGACAATTTCTGTAAGCTGCAGGAAGAGATACCACAAAGAAAACTTAATCTACAACTACTGTACAACCCAGCTATTGGACTCCTCACCGAGGAAATGAAATTTACATGGATACAGATACTTGCAGAAGATATTTACAGTAAAAACTGGAAGCAAACCAGTGGTCCCTCAGCAGTGCCTGGTGATAAAGCTGTGACACACCCATGTCATGGTGTTAAGGGGAAGGATGTCCTACAGGAACTCTGCAGAATTTTGTGAACTCCACCTCCTACTCCAGCTTTCTGGATTCCACCCCCTGCTCCAGTGATTGGAAACTACAACTCCCAGCAGTATCAAGGAGAGATCTATGAGGACCCAAGAGTGGAGCTAAGCAGGCATTCTGGGACCTAGGGAGATAAAGAGGGAGCAGTTTTCAACTGTTGCTCTGGAGAGGCAACAGCTCTCTCCCTCTCTGGAGCAACAGCTCTCTCAGGACTGTGTGACCGGGGGCTATCAGTTTGTTACTGGAGTTCCAAGTCAGCCGAGCTGGTAGGATGTTCTAGTTAGCAGTTCAGGCTTGTGTCATTGAGTAGTGTCCCATTGTTACAGGGCACCCCAGTGTAAACTGGGCTGCCTGTCTGTGGGTCCTCACCTGCAAGCTTAAAGTTTAGTCGTACTTCGGGCACACACAAAAGAGTCATACTTCGGGCACACACAAAAGAGTCAATAATTGATTTATTTACAAAGAGGGAAAGAAAAAGGAACAACCCAGGGAAAGAGAGAGAGATACAAGGTAACTAGAATACTAGCTCTGCTGACTTGGAGCCCTTGTAATAAACTAACTGATAGCCCCCAGTCACACAGTCTGGGAGAGAGCTGTTGCCAGAGTCTCTAGCCATGAAAATGGCTTCCTCTTTATCCCCCTAAGTCCCAGAATGCCTGGTTAACTGCGCCTTTGGGTGCTCACAGTTCTCTCCCGGTACTGCTGGGAGTTGTAGTTTCCAATCACTGGAGTAGGGGGTGGAGTCCAGAAAGCTGGAGTAGGGGTGGAGTCCACAAGACTGCAGAGTTCCTGTGGGACATCCTTCACCCTAACAGTTCCATGAAAGGGACTTTTCTGTGGAACGACTTTTACAGTAATTATTTAAAAGTGACTAATAGTAATAATCCTTGGATCAGCATGTTCCGCATATAGTTAACTGAAAGAAAACCAGATATTTAGCAGGCATGCAGGATAACCATGAAGGCAGTGAAGTCTATTGGCGATCTCAGATGTGCCTTCATACACTCCATGATTTTATTTTTAAAATCTTGCAACAACTATTGCAAATTTATTATTCTTTTAAATAAATTTGAGTATTTAGATGGGACCCAGAAAATCTAAACCATTTTCCCCCCCGATGACATATACTCTTCTGTCTTAGGATACGGAGAATCCTTAATAACATAACACAACACCCCTTATCAGTTTCAGTGGCATTTTATTTCTATTACTGTCTGTGTAAATGTCTGTTAGCAGTAAAGTGAAAAATATCAGAAATGCTTCATTATATTTTCATCCATGGATGAAATAAAACAGCACAGACAGTACCGTGTGGGTGCGAACGACACATGCAGCGGGCTCCTGAGGAGTCCCAGGAGTCTGGCATCCTCGCAACCCCTTTCGGTCATCCTGGATGCATTTATATCACGCCCTCGACCCCAATTGTGCTGTCGCTCTTGGTTATCCCGTGCTTTGTGTGTACCTTATGACTGATACAAACACATCTTTGCCTTAAAACATGCAGTTGCTAGAATTCTTCTTCTGAATAGAACATCTGACAAGCTCCCAAGTTCATCATGCAATAGTCAGAATCTGAGAGAGGGAACTTTCATTCTGTTCTTAAGAACACTAAATCCAGGCCCTCCCTGGTGCACAGCAGGTAAAAACACAGTACTAAGAAGCTAAAGCCATGAGTTTGATCCCCGCCCCAGAGGTGATCCACATGGCGCGGCAGACCTCAGCAGTGTACTTCATCAGTCGGCCTGTTCTGCTCCCCATCTGTCTCTGGTGAATTCTCTCACCACCCCTGCTCTTCTGGCCTGTATCCCAGTTCTGTATACATAAATAAATAAAGAAAAAAACATTAGATCAAGGCGATGGCTCATGTCTATGAGAAATGTGAGGAGTGCAGCCATGTAAACCCCCAAAGAGCCAAACAAATCACTTGGCAGGAAGCTCCCGCTGACATCGGTGTGGTGTGGTGGTCAGCTCTGCAAACAGTTTCTGTGCTTGCTTCTGGGACTGGAACTGTGCAAGCTTCCTTTTGGGGACTGCTGGGAGGAGCCCTGGAGAGGGACAGTAATGAGGGAGCAGCAACGAGCAAGGCCCCACTGCCCCGGGAGAGGCTTCGACAGCCCCATCACAGACCAGAGCTCAAGCCAGGGAGTTCATCCCACGGCTCCTTACTTGCAGACCGGCTCGTCTATCAGTGGCGGATTCTCCCTGGCCTGAGACCATTCTCACAGGCATGAGGTGGCATCTCAGTGTGACTTTGATCTGAATCTCTCACATTTCTCCATGTTGGACAGTCTCATATTTTGGATGTTAGCTTCTTGTTGTGTAATGTATCAATATATTCTCACATTCACTAGGGTTTGCTACCTCATGGAGGCTATGTAATGCTGAGAAAAAAATATCCCATGGAACCAATGATATGTCATTCATCTATTGAGGGAAAATGTCTTGCATTTTCTTTTACTCAAACACTGAACCAAGAAACTGGCCTCCCACAGAATAGAGAGGGGACTGGTCTTAAATTTAAAAAGGTGTAATTCTTGCCTCAGCAGAAAAATAGGTGAAGCTGCTGAAAATAGAAATACTTGTCATTACTTTCCTGCACAGTTATGATGGTTTACGCAGCTGGGAGCCAGAGGGTCAGGATTCATTCCTAGGAGTACCGGGCATGTATGTCCTTGGAGTCCACCTACAGATGGGGACATTTTCTGAAACTGCTCTAGGTGTCAGCTCCTATGGGTCCTTCTGTGACATCTTTGCACATTGCATGATTTTGCTTGTTGAAGGAAAAAACTTGTGCTGGTGACTAATGCCATGCTCCACCCCTCATGTCTCGAGCAGGGGGCTCCTGGGAAGTAGGAGTGACATGTCTTGATCACGGTGACTTTCATAGGGCAGCGCGATAGCTGCTGGTCCCCCCTCTGTCTTCTGTGTGTGCAGTTCTGGCTCCTGTTTGCCTTCGGCCAGTGGACAGCTGTGCTCCACTCTGCAGCTCCTGCTTGGTGTATGTCTGCACTTGCTCTGCGGCATGGCCAGCTGCTATCGTCACATATGTGGCTTCGGCTTTCACCTGGGTTCCTGCTCAGTGGATGCTATCAGGGGTAGCTGGCTAACAAATATATTCTTTCATTGTTTCTTTCTGTGCAAAGTACATTTTAAAAAATATTTATTTATTGATGCATACAGAACTGGGGTACAAGCAGGGGCAGTGAGAAGATTCACCAGAGACAAAGTGGGGAGCAGAACAGGCAGATCAACAAATTACACTGCTGAGGGGAGCAACAAACGAGACAGGAGAGGTCTGCTGTGCCATTTGGATCTCCTCCGGGCCAGGTATCGAACTCGCACTGAAGCATCTGCAGCTAACTTGCAGCGCTGCATCCTAACTTGTTGCGCCACCAGGCAGGGCCGCAAAGTACATTCTTAAGTACATGGTGAAGACCCCTTAACCAGTTCATCACCTGCTCCCTGGAGTTGCCCTGTTTCAGCTGGGCACCCAGCAAGCAGCCACCCGTGGCTGGTCAGCCCAGAGACCTCCTCCTTGCATTGGCCAGTGTAAGTGTGGCTGATCTCAGCTCTAACCTTAGGGCTAGGAGACCCCAGAAGCCTCTATGTGTCTGTGTTTGAGAGACAAGGAATCAGCCTGGGAATGCTAATCCAATTATTAGCACCAGAAATGTAGCCCATCCAGACATGCCCTGCGCCACTGAGGAATGGCCTCCCTGTGTGGGGCTGTGAGACCTTTTGTATGAAGCAGAAAAATTGACCTTAGGCCAGCTCATCACTGTGCTTGTGCCACACCAGGTTTGACGCTATTAGAACACAAGTGCGGACTTTAATTGAGGTTTCGGTGCTGGAAAATATCAAACAGCTCTATCAGATAGTCTCCATATGGGTCACTACTGCGTTAAATCCAGTTGCCTTGCTCCCGGTCAATGCATGGTACCTGGAAAATAGAATCTTTTAAAAATATATTTATCGCATCATCCTTCACTTGTGTACAATCTATGGTTTTTCCATGAAATCCCACCACCAACTCACCCATGTGCCGTCACCGTGGTCTCTTGTGCTCTTCCCTCACCTGTCCTGATCCTTTTCCCTCCTCCTCCCCTACAGAATGTCTCTGATCTGTAGTTATCTGGTGATTTTGATGTTTCCTTTATTATAATCATTTATAATTATATTAATTAATAATATATAATTAATAATAACTATTTTTAACCTTAACCATACCCCATAGAAACTACTGAATCTTCATTCTAGCCCACCAGGTTTGGCTGGCCAGCCGCTGCCAGATACAGAGTAGAAGCTGTTCCCAGATGGGAGCAGTTGCATGATGAGGGCTGCCAGCCATGCAGTGGCTACACTTCAGAACACTGCAGAAACCAATTTTGCAGTAGGGACATCAGCACAGAAGGCTGAACTGATAGCCCTGACCCAAAGGCTGCAACTTTCTCAAAACATGAAGGTAAATTTATAAGAAGTTCAAAATATTTCTTCATGGTTTCACACTCAGTGCTATATGGGGAGAAAGGGGCGAACAACAAAGGCATGAAGCACCCACTAGCAATCGTGGTCTTGCTGAAGGCAGTAGTTTCCTATCAGTCATGTATTTTTGGCCACTAAAGAAATGTTTTTGAAATTGCAAAAGGCATCAGAGCAGTTGACTGTGCAGCTAAGAGCTCTGTTCCTCCTGCTTTGCAGAAGACACTCATCTCTCTAATAGTGTTCTCTCAGCTGTTTCTCAGGCACATTAACCGAGATGAGGAAGGAGTCTGTGCATGGGGATTTGCTGCCAACCCAGCCCACTGGGAGAATGGCGTCACGTGATGATGCTCCTCACAGAGGCTCGAGCCCACCTGCTATGGAAACACAATGGGAGGGCTGCCACGCTGGAGTCTATGTGCCGTGTTGAAGTCTGTTTGCACAGAGGAGCTCCGCAGACCTCTGAAGGCTGGCATTTCTGCACCAGCATTAGCCTCAAAATGACTGATGCCCTGAAGATACTGGAACTCAATATGGGTAAACCTGCCTTTTTGAAGACTGGGAAGTGGGCTTTACCGAAATGCCCAGAATCACTGGCAGTTCTGAATGTCATTTGACCTTTATGGGATGGATAGAAGCATTACCCGCCAAGACAGGAAAGGCTTTGGGAGTTATCAAAAGCTGCTAAAATAAATAATCCCTCCTTTGCATTGCCAAACTCAGTGAAAATGGGCCTGCTTTTGCTTCAGAAGTCATATAGGAAATGAGTAATGTCTTACAGACGACTTGGAAGCTGCATACTGCCTGAAGATGGCAATCTACAAGACAAGCTGAGAACAGGTATCTCAGCAGAAGACAACCTGAATTAAACTATGCAAATAAGCCCATATGTGTTGGGATCAGGTATTTCACCATTCTCCTACAGATAAGAGTGGCTCCCAGAAGTGGGCCATATTTAAGCCCCTTTTAAAATTATTTTTAGAAGGTCACATCAGGCTTCAATTTTGAAACACAGACACAGAAAAAGAAAGCAGGAATAAAGTGTATGTAGAGCATATCCGGGAAATTTTCACTGGAACTTATAATTTTGCTTTTCCTGGGATTTTTTTGTTTGTTTTTTATAATAGTTTATTTTTACATCATTTTGTACTTTTTTTTTTTTCATCTCAGTTATAATCATCGTGGGTTTCCCATCCAGTGCACCTCCCTCCCCCCACCATTTTTGATCCCATTCCCCACTCCACCCCCCACAAAATGTCTCTGGTATATGGCTGTTCATTATTCTTATTATTTTCTTGCCTGGTCCATTATACTCCTGCTATGAGCAAAACTATCTGGTATTTTTCTTTTTCTTTCTGGCTTAGCTCACTGAGCATGATCTTTTCCAGCTCCATCCATGTTGCTGCAAAAGACATGTGTTTCTTTTTTTGGTTGTTGAGTAATATTCCATGGTGTATATGCACCACATCTTTTTAATCCAGTCATCTACTTTTGGCCATTTGTGCTGTTTCCGTGTTTTTCCAATTGTAAATAAAGCAGTAATAAACATGGGGGTGCAGGTATTTTTTGAATCAGTGTTTTTGTGTCTTTTGGGTAGATAACTTTTCCTAGGATTTTTATTTCTCCAGATGAACCATAACCTTCTTTCAGACCTTGGTGATTATATCAAAACCTGCATCATTGGGATTTCCGGACTAAACTGTCAGAAAAAGAGTCTGGTTCTTATGATGCTTGCTAAACATGTTCTTAAAACCTACAGACATAAAACCCTCCGTGGGTTCCAGAGTAAAGAAAGTCCCAGAAGGAGAATAATACCCAGTGGTCCTGTAAACTTGTCAAAGACTGGGAAGTCTGTCAGGTCTCTAAAGAAGCAGACAAAAAACTAAATAATATTTTTATCTTTCATCTTCTGCTGCAGGATACCTCAGACCTGACTTTGTAATGAACAGTGGAAACCCCGGATGACTCTTCCTTGGCATATTGTTCTCACTAAACCTTCCCCTCCCTGCCTACCCCCCACCCCCAGGCTAAGCGATAACATAATGGTTTCTAAAATCCCTGCTGACGTCACTGCCCAGCTCTGGAAATTTAGTTTTGATTCCATAGAAGAATCTAACTGTTCATTTTTACAATTCTTCACTTTTATAAAGTTTAGTTCATAAAGTATTTAAAGGCTGTATCAGTGATAGTGCTGAGACTTAACCCCTAGACCAACAGGGTGGCCCTGCTAAAAATTATAATGCAAAGTTTCTTAAGTGTTTGATATGTTTTGGTATTATTATATTGCTTGTTAATTATATTGCTTGTTAATTCTCTATATTGCTTGCTAGTGTCTTTCTGGAATATTATTTTGCATAATATTGAATAAATTTCCTTGTTACCTATGATACTATCAGATATTTACTTTTGGCTTTTTTAGAGTTTTAACATTTTCAGAAATTGTTTCTGGAAGGGAAAAAAAGCAGAAGAATCACCTAAAAAATATTTTAAGACCCCATGTTACTTTATAAGGCTCAAGGTTGAGAGTTTTCTACATAGGGCTGAATGGACTCAATAAGATTTTTGTTCTTTTAACTGACCATTTTGTGCAGTAATGTTAAGTTACATTGTATAAACAGAAATAAATTGTGCTTGCATGTCTCTTTTCTTCATATTGTTATGCTATGGAATGATGGTAGTAAATATTCTATTACTCATGGCAACATGTCTACTTTTGCATGATTCCAATGAGGAATTTTGCTTTTCCTTAAATAGAAAATTATATGTTTGGTTACATTATCCAGGTTTGACAGTTATCTCACAGTTGAGGCCTTCTGTGAGTTCAGAATGAGCAAAACTAAGAAGAAAAGAACCTGTCATTTTCCCTAGTGGGTTCCAAAGACCGCACAGTGCTGTAAGGAAGCTGATATCCATGGGCAGGCCCTAGAGAGAATATCCTTAAGGAACCCTGAAAAGAGAAACTGTACCCTAAGATACAAATGATGCAGGGAGAGTCTGATGATACCCTCCCAAGGCATGGCTCTGGGGGCTTGGACAGGCCAAATGTTGAGAGTTCAATCTAAGGCTTCTCTGGAAAGTTCCTATAAAACCAGCAGAAATTCTGGTTGGTCATTCTGTCCTATGAGCCTATGAAAAATAGATCAAATGATAGGAATTAGACTAAGTTGTTAAATACATATTTATTATAAATGTGATAGGATAAGGATGAATGTGGAGAGAAAGTTATTTCTTCTCTTAAGCATTCTTGCAATTTGTTTTTCTCTCTTTTGGCATGGATTGATTTACCTAAAACTTTGCTGTTTTAGGTGGGTGACCTAATTTCTGCTCAATAAATGCTAGTTGGACTAAGCCAGATGCCCTCTGACCTCACACACTCTGTAAATTCTCTTATTATATATATGTGCTGTGCTGTTAATGTTGAGCCTCGGTCATGTCCTTTAGTCATAGTACAGGATAGAGCCCCATACCTAAGTTAACCCAGTTGCCTGGGTTTGCCCTGTGAGAGTCACATGTTTTGAAGAAATGTGACCCTGCACTCCTAAGATGTACACTATACAGTAGCTCAACTTCTGATAAAATATTATTGAAAAAAACAGTGATTCACCATATGTACACTCTCTCCTTGAGGAATTTAAAATATGATCAATAAAAGACATGTATTCGAAGTCGTTACAGAAGCCTAAAAAATATATATAAACAAAAAATGCTACAGAGATTCCAAAAAGCAGACAGTCTTTTAGCTCCCAGAAGAAAACTTAATCTACAACTACTGTGCAACCCAGCCATTGGACTCCTCACTGAGGAAATGAACATCTATATTGACATAGAAAGCTGGATACAGATACTTGCAGATGATATTTACAGCTAAAACTGGAAACACACCAGTGATCCCTCAGCAGTGCCTGGTGACAAAGCTGTGACACACCCATGTCATGGGACACTACAAAGTGACACAAGGCATGAACTGTCACTGTGGGCTACAATCAGGGGAGTCTCCAGTGATGCCGAGTGGACACAAGCAACACCAGAAATGTCACATGTGTGAGCTCATGTCTGGAACATGCTGGAAATGGCACAGTTGTGAAAACGTTGGCAGATCGATAGCTTCCAGGAGTCAAGAGCTGGTGGAGTGGGTGACAGTAGCATGTGTTTGCAAAGGGTGATGTGAGGACACCTGTGGTGATGAGCGAGTCTGGTCTTGTCAGTGCTCACATGCTGCACCGCAGCTTGGAGGGGATCACCACTGAGGAAACTGAGTAAAAGGCTCCAGCCGCTCATCATTCCTTCCAGCTGCTGAGAATCTACAGTTATTTAAAGCAGATGATTTTTAAAAATTCAAAAGATGCTACCAGGCGGCAGGTATGGCACTGTGTCAGTTGGCAGTTATGTCGTGAGCCAGAGAACCTTGACATCGTAATGGCCTGAGCCTTGACTACTACAGAATCCTCAGGCTCAAGGACTCATTCACAGGCTGTGCTGAATGCTGCAGACAGTCTCCATTGCCAGTGGCGAGAATCGAAGCCCAAAGGATGTTCAAGTCCATCCAGAAGTGCTTCAACTTCTTAGGGAGTCGCTCGAGGCATCACCACTCGAGGTAGAGTCTCAATATGCTGCTTTTGAGCATCAGAATTGGCTGGCAGGCACAGGAAGGGTTCTGGTGTGTTTTCCTCTTCAGTCTCTCTACTGATTGTTACCTTCTGCTCTAGTTTCATATAAGACACTTGTTAATGAGGCTCAGAGCTTCTGAATACAAGACAGCAGGATTTGTGACATCAGGATTTGTGTTCTTAAGGAAGATAACTCCTGGTTCCATGAGAGGGACCTTTCTGTGGAATAATGAAAACATCTGCCACTTAAGGAAAGATGATGTTCTGTTTCATTTAGTTGTTTTACCTTTTTGGATAAGTGACTCCTTTGAGACCTTCTTCAAAGCTCACCTGAGTGATAGCTAAGTGCATCCTGTGTTTAGAACTTTAGTACATTTAGTATTCATTGAAGATTTTGAGATTCTTTTCCCAAATAAGATTATTGATAGATAAGATTGGGCTCACCCTTCCAAACTCCATAATTCACTGGATTTTTGTATTTATTTGACCCCTCTTGCAATGTCTTCCTCACACTGCACATTTGTATCTGGCTCCTCCCCTGCCTCTGGTCTCTCCTCATCCTGCAGCTGCTCCCCAGCTCTCTCCTCCTTGGCAGCAGGGGGCAGCCCCGCTGCACTGATCTTGTGGCCACCCAGGGTCGCTACACTGAGGGCTGTGTCCTGGGTGCTCTTCTCCATTTCTTTTAAGATAGAAAACAGCAGAGTTTGTGTCATCAGGAGTGACAGTTTCTGATTCCATGATAGGGAAATTCTATGGGTCTATGAAAGATCTTTCCTTGCAAGAGATTTCATGTTCTCTTCCACTTAGTGTCTATTACCTCTTTCTACCAGAGTCTCTGAGGACTTACTCATGACCCAACAGCCATAGCTAAGCCCTTTCTGTGTCTTGAAAGTTGTGGATATATTTGGCATTCACTGCTGAGCTGAAAATTCTTACCTCAAATTTGATTATCGATTTACTGAAGAGATATGATAGAGTGTACTTTCCAGCATCTTCAGTTAACCAAATTTTAAAGTTAATTTGTTACCAGGTTGCAATGACTTCCTCAAAAATCTCCATTGTCCTGTAACCTACATGAGCAACATATTGTCCTATTGTTTCACTTTGAACTCTTTCATCATACTCTCCACCTTTGGTCTCTCTGCATCTCAGCTTCTTAATTACCCATCTCTCTCACTAGCTCCATAACTCAGATTTTGAGTTAGCCATGGAGTCTTGTTTGGGGATTCAGACTAATTCTTTGTGTAAATTAAAAAGCAATATTAAATTATCATGCATGTCACCAATGACAAGTTGTCTGTGTGTGTCTGCAGGAAACTCCCTCGTGCGCTGTTGCACTCTCAGGACAGCGAGGACACATCTGCGCATGCCCGGCGGACCCTGCTATTCCACAGCCCTGTGGAAATCCAAAGTGGCAAGAGGAAGCATCGGTGGCACCTCTTCTTGTTCGATGACGTGCTCCTTTTCTCTAACGCCAAGTATGTCCATACGCCTTGCTCCCCAAAGAACTGTTTTGCTGAATGTGTTGGTTAATTGCACTTGCTAGCCCTTCCCGTAAGTGAAAACTAAGGCACAGTCCTTGCGCACTGAGACACAAGTGTAACTAACAGTAAATCGCCTAACGTAGAGATGATGTAACTGAGTGTGAAAAGTTGCCTACAGGTGTTAGAGGTGGAGGTGGAGGTGGCAGGTGATGTCTTCACAGGATAGGATGGAAGACTGTCCTGAAGCCCAAGAGTGGTGCCCTGCAGGGCTACTGACGTAGAAACATCAATATTTTTGAGTCATTCCAGTTCTCACAATTTAATCGAGGTGAGGATAGGAAGCTGACGTTTATTGGTAAATTGTCAGAATCCCATGAAAGGATCACAGATGTTTCATGGGATATTCCCAGAATACCCCCTGCAGGTCTGGCATCTCCAGGCTTTATATATGAAGGTGGAAAGAGAGAAAGGCCCAGTTGTGGCCCAGGGTCACATATGGCCACAAAAGGATTTCACTTCCTACCAAATAAATCATCTTCTGTGTCTCCATGTGGTAAATTTCCAACCGTGACATATTAGAGCTCCAGACACTGTTCTGGGGTTATTGACTGACTCATTTTTTTTATTTTTATTTATTTT
>NW_004567156.1:221663-227974 GCF_000260355.1 Condylura cristata
AAAAATTAGGTGTCCATAAACTCGTGGGTTTATATGTGGGTTTTCTATTCGAATCCACTGGTCTGTATGTCTATTCTTATTCCAGTACCATGCAGTTTTGATTGACTGACTCATTTTTAATCTGGGCTCACTATATAAAGAAACAGATTTAGGCTCAGTGAGCATATAATGGAATATTATGAATAAATTTAAAATTGTGCTTTAAAGAAAGCAAAAGGTTTTTTGAAAAAATGCAGGTCACAATTATATTTTTAGTTCCACAAATCCAAGCCTAATTTTCTATTTTATGAAACTATATCTTTTGTATTTTTATATTTCATGTATCATTTTTCTTCAATTCTCCAAATGTTTTTTTAACACAAATGAATCCTAATTTAATGATAAAGAATGCTGTATGCACATGATAACATATAATAAGTCACAGATGTGACCATGATATATGAGTTGAAGGTTCCCCTAAAGCTCTCAAGCAGAGCTATGCAGATACTCAAGGCTCCACATCAGGGAGATGCTGTGTCCTACCATGGTGAGGCAGCTGTGGGTCCTTGAGGGCAGGTCACGCCACTCCCTGGTGGCCACGTGAGCAGCTCAGTGGCAGCAGTGGGGCTGGAGGGGTCGGAGCTGGGGTCCGAGCAGCGGCATCCTGTGAGCACAGATGCCTGTGACCTCAGAGACCACTTAACAGAGCTCTCACTGGCTCTCTCTCCAGGTATAAAAAGAACTTTAAGATAAAGAAGAAATTCCCCCTGAGCAGTGTGTGGACGTCCTCCTGTGGGGACAGCGAGGGGCACACCCGCCCCAGGGCTGGGCAGTCCTTGGTGCTGGGCAGGCGCCGTGAGCGCCTGGTGGCCACCTTCAGGTGAGACTGAGCTGGGCCTGTGTTGGCCCAGGCGGGGAACGGGCAGGGTTTAGTCGTGACTTAGAGTCATCCGTGACTGACTGCGGGGAACGGGCAGGGTTTAGTCGTGACTTAGAGTCATCCGTGACCGACTCTTCACTGTTACATGACACTGTGGCCTCACACTTCCCCCTCTTTGGTTCTTACTTGCAGATCCATGCACAGTGATAATAAGTAGTGAACAAATGGAGAAATTCACTTTGGTTTTGCACTGCTTTTGTGTAGCCTGTGAGCCTTCTGCTACTGGGAGTCGGATGTTCAGGATACACGTCTAGAAACCAGACGGCAGGGATTTGCCCCCTCACAAATCTGACCAGACGGACCTGGGCAGTGTGTGGGTTTTATAAATCACTGTATTTTCATTCTTAAATCATTATTATCAAGTAGTCCAATGAAAAATTTTAAATTTTGGCCCTTCCTGATGGAGCAATGGGTTACAGCCAGCCCGGAGGTGACCCACATGGCGCAGCAGACCTCTCCTGACCCGTCCGCTGCTCCCCTCAGCTGTGTACTTCTTTGTCAGTGTGCCTGTTCTGTTCCCCACTCTGTCTCTGGTGAATCCTTTCACCCCACCCATGTCCCTCCACCTTGGGCCTATACCCCAGTTCTGTATGTATAAATAAATAAATCTTTAAAAAAAGGAAAAACTTGAAATTGCATTTATACTCCCAATTCTCTTAAAGATGACATTTATGCCTATAAAATCCATCATGTCATCCAGCCCTGAGGCCTGAATTACTTTCTACCTCCATTGCTGTCTGCAGTGAAGAGAAAACCTGACACAAAGCATCATAGACCCTGGTTGGTTTCCAAGTCTCAGTCATCCCGGGCTCTAGGAAGGTGGAGGGCGCGGCCCTGCCTGCCTGCCTGGGGGCTCCCAGGAGCCTCAGCACCAGGTCTGTGGCCCAAAACAGCCTGCCCCTGTCAGCCCCTCACCCCCATGCCGTCCTCGCTTTGCATGGTGAGTATTTGTATCTCAGGACTAAGCCTGGGAAAGAGCGGGGTCCCCCAGAAGACCAAAAGAGGACACCCCCCTCCACCTGCACCCCAGCAGTGGCAGCAGCTTCCGATGCTCCACCTGGCAGCGAGTTCATATTTTAGTGTTTCACGTGGCTTAACACTTTTCCTATTTTTTTTAACCTATAGTTCTCCACAGTTAAAGGAGAAGTGGGAAGCTTTCCTTCAAAGGTATTTTATTAATCTACAAAATTTACAATTTAATCCGAGAGATGACTGCCAATTCCTCCAACAGCACCCGCAGACAGTGCCCCTCTCCTGAGTGAGAATTGTTCCTCTGTTCTCAAGTCACTGCCTGCCCCAAGTCCTCCCAGCTGTGTGTAAAGTGATGGTCTCATTTTAATGCACGTTTGTTTCCATTTGGAGTTCTGGTGATCGCTCTCCTTTCCCCTGCTCTCCACCAACTGTTGGTGCTAGTGGTAGCCTCCAAACTTATGTGAATTTCCTCCTGTGCTTTTAGCCCCCAGAGCGATCTCCTACCCACAGCCCTTCCTTGCCCATGACCCCAGGGTGGCGCTGGGCCCTGCCTTCCAGGCAGCAAGGTGACAGGCTCAGATCTGCGCTGCCAAGTCCCAGCGAGGACAAAGTTTTTCCTCCCTAGGCCGTGTCTTACTTGCAATAGTTCCACATATTTTCTCCAACCCATAATTTGATTTTGCTCAGGCTATTCTTATGCCTTAGTGACTAAAGTGTCTTGATACATTGGTCGCATAGATTGGTTTGACAGAAAGCCAACAGCTACTTAAGGCTAATCTCACTTTGGGTTACTATTGAATTTGACCAGGTACATCAAGTTAGCTGAGGAGAAGGACCAAGTCAGAACTGCTCCTGTTGCGATCTACGCTGAAAACATCAAGAACTGTGCCTTTGTAAGTGATTTCAAGAGTAAAACTCAGATCCCACGTTCCTGAGTGGCAGAACAAATGAGATGGAGTCAAGGTAGAAATGGGGGATGAAAGAGGGACATCAAGTATTAAACATTACCAAGTGCTGTGCCCCGTTTGGTATAGAGCCTTAGGTAGAAGGAACTTTGGTGCAATACTTTAAACTCTACTCAGGGCCCATGTGGTCAGGCAGCTTCCACACTGTCCCCTCTCCAGGGCTTGTGCACACAAAATACAATCGTTTCCTGCGTCACACAGGACATAAATTAGAATTAAATGTGCATAAATTAGAATTAAATATGGGCTTTCCTGAGAAGTGAAAACCAGTTTTGTCTACAGATAATGGGTAATACTTAGATAGTCATATTTACTCTTCTGTTTTAAAATATTTCACTTAGATCAAAATCTCTTTACTTTTTCTACAGACATTACGGATGATAGTTTCTAGTAAAGACACAGTAAATGATGTCATCACCATGTCGTTGCCAATGCTTGGTGTAAATGTAAGTTACTTGCAAGCTACTTTTCCTGACACTCTAACTTGGATTTTCGAGATTTGTCTGTGTGTGTGTGTGTGTGTGTGTGTTATAATCTGTCTTTACCCTTTGACAGTAAACCTTTTAGATATCAGTCATATATTGCCTCCTCTATTTAGAAATCAAAGGCACCTTGGTTTTCAAGGACATACAGGGGCAATATCGAACAGAGTTCAAGGAATCTGTTGACAGCAGAAAACCGTCTTGACACTCAACTATCCTTCTTCCAAAAAGGACAGACCTGGGTCCCCATTGCAGGTCCATTGACCCCTGGTCTATCAGAGGGACTAGGCCTGCTTCAGAGATGGTCCACGGAGGCTGAGAGGGAACAGACTGGGACCTCTAGACCCATAGCCTCTTCTGGACACAGAGCATGTGTGCTGGCCCATTGCTTTCTGGTTTGTAAACAGAGAGGTGCTCAGGGTATGTGATCTTCAAGCTCCTCCTGGGAAAGAGTTCTGGTGACCCCAAGTTCTTGTCTCCAAGGGCTCTGAGAAGGACTACCAGCTGTGGGTGCATTCTGGGAAGGAGGAGGCCCCATCTCCACTGGCTGGTGAGTGTCAGAGCATCTTAGGTGGGACAATGGGGGTCAAAAGTGTTATACAAACAGCTCATGGGAATGGCTGTCAGTGTCAGCCAGAGTAGAGTAAACATGGCCTTCTTGTGCTGGATCACTCATACAGTTAGTCAGCAGTTACCCAGCCCTGACTTCAGCCCAGGCTGAACAGCAGCTGTTCACTCAGCAATTTAAGATCTATTGGGGACAGAAATACCAATTTTTCTACTCCGCATTTTTCTCTTGACGTAAGGACCTGCCCTGAACACCATATTGTTTGCATATTAAATGCAAATGTTTGTGTTTCAGAATGAAAGCACCATGTACTTCAGTTCCCTCCATGTACATTTTTCATATTCCAACATAAATTTTCTCTGCCTTATTGCCTATCTACTAAGTAATGAGCCACAATTTTGTGAGAATGTGCAAAGTTCAGCCACGTCTCTGAGTTCAGGTATAAACCCCCTTACAATACCTGCATCATGACCACGCCTTTCTCAGCCTCCTAATGAGAAGGAGCTCATGAGTGACGCCTACGTGCCCCAGGAGGGAGCACTTGCTCTTCCCCAGCAGTTTTGATAGTTTGTACATCTGTCAGAGCAGATTAACTACAATGTAAAATAGTAATTCTTGGATCAGCAAGAAATCATGCTGATTAGAAAAATAGGTCGAGTAAAATGGGTGATGGTGGGTCTGTGGCTGACACAGGAAGGAACCTGCAGCGATCTCCATGGTGTTGTCACACAGGCCAGTGGGGTCTATGTGATTTTATATCTTTTAAACCTCATATGAGCTTTTGTTTCTAGTGATCTGGAGAATTATTAGAAGCGATTTGAAAATCTCAATATACAACTGATTCTCGAAAATGTACACACCCTATCTGTAATGCAGGGAATCATTCTGGACATGACAACAAAATCCTTATCGATTGCCATGATGTTTTATGAATGTTTCAGTATGTGTAAAACTCCATGAATAAGTCATTAAAAAAAACACAAACATTTCAATTAACCGCATCAAATGATGAACTAGGTAAAATTGTATAAATGGGCTCTCCCTGATGGTGCAACAGGTAAAAGCACCACATTATGAAGCTCTCCAAAGCCACTACAACACGACTTCAAAACTCCACCAGGGAGCTGACCCACTTGGCAATGGCCGACCTCTTCTGACCCGCCTGCTGCTCCCCTGTGCAGTGTACTTTTTCAATCTGCCTGTTCTGCTCTCCACTCGGTCTGTGGCGAATCCTCTCACTACCCTTGCATCTCTGGCCTGTGCCCCCAATTCTGTAAGCATACATAAATCTTAAAAAAAAAAATTGTGTAGATGATTACTTATATGCTGAGAGTAGCTACACACAAAGTTTCCCCCAGCACATCCTAAGAGCCTGTCACCCAGGATAACCCTTCCAGCCACGCTGAGTGCCCGTGTGCCTTACTCTCAGTTCCCAGGTGGGCCGTCACTCCTGTGTATCCTGATTTGCTTGTATCTATGGCAGAAACAGAAGCCTCTTGCCTAGAAGGTGCCAGTTACTAGATTCTTGTTTGAATAGAAACTCTGACGCTGTATCTGTGGAGGGAATATGCAGGTTTCTAAGCACATCCAGCAATAAATCAGATTCTGAGAAAATTAAATTTAATTCTATTCTTTTAGTAAAGACTGATTTTTACTTATGCATGCACGGGTGAGTGTCGGCCAGAAGTGCAGGGGTGAGTGACTCACCAGAGTCAGTGAGGAGCAGAACAAGCAGAGCTGCTGAATGACACTCCTGACGGGGCGGCTGGCGAGGCAGGCGAGGACTGCTGCCATGAGGTGAGATCCCTGGCCCAGGGTCAAACTCAGGCCGCAGTGACTGGTGATAACTTGACAGTGCTGGTACTTGATCCCTTGCTTCACCATGGAGGCCATTCTGCTCCTAAGCAGAATCCCTGTATGGCCGAGGTCAGTGAGCACTGTGCGGAGAAGCGGCAATTTAAGGCCCCAGGGAGCCATGCAGCTCCACTCTCTCGGGGCTGAACAAACACTGTTCTAGCACTTGCTTGTGGCTTCCAGGACCCTGACACCCTCATGTGGGCACAACACAGGTCCTCCCTGAGAGGAGACTAAGGCGCCCTCTGCAGGTCCCTGAATGGGAAAGAAAATGTTTTTGTAACATCACCATCGGTTGTCCTCAGAAGCTCACCTAGGACACAGGTGAGAACTTTTTAAGTTCTCACCAGTGCTTCTGACGTAGTTGTGCACCCTCACCCGCCTGTGTGCCAGGGGCCGCAGGAAAGAACTGGGTGGTCTCGGTGCCATCAGTCATTGGTCTGAAATGTCCGGCGGCAGCTGGGAAAAGGCCGACACCCGACCTTAAATATTTTCCCTTGGAAACACTGAAAGTCAGCGTCGTGTGGAAGCGTCACACAGCTCCACACTCT
>NW_004567156.1:228409-231175 GCF_000260355.1 Condylura cristata
GCGGTGAAGGGGAGGCTGGAACCTCCCTGCCCTGGGCCAGACTCCAGTGGTGCCTGCTGCTGCTCAGCTGCTGAAAGCTGCCTGGGGCTGACCCGTCCTGCAGCACCCAGAGCGCTGCGCCCTCGGGTGTGGACACCCTCATTCCTCTCAGTGGCACCACATGTTGGGGTACAGGGGTGCTGGGTAGAATTTGCTCCTTTGTTTACCTTCCACAGCGGGACACCTGTTTGCGCTATGTCTTTCTCCTGACATGTCTCCAAGACCACGAGCTGGCTGAAGAGGCAGGCACAGGATCAGAGCCATCAAGAGCTTTGTAAAAATGTACAGGAGCAGATCATGCCAGGCCACCTTAATGAAAGTTCAGCTTCCTGATTAGGACAACAGGCGCAGCCATGCAGTAGGGACCACGGACTCAGCTTATCCCAGCTGATCAGCGGCTCGCAAAGGCCGCTCTTCAGGATTTCCTTTATATTGCTGTGTCCTGAAATCACACCTGGGAAGTTCGGTGGTTGCCAAGACACAGGCCACATGGACCTACCACGTGGGCATCATCACAAGGCAGTTCAAGGGGCGACACAGGGGCTCTGGGGGCTGTGCCCTGCAGAGCATCTTCCTTTCTCATGAAGGGAGAATCTAGAATCTGCTCATGGGAGAACGGGACCTTTGTCAGTCTCAGAGACGTAAACAGAAGTGGGCGTGTGTAGGAGCCTCACATGACAGAGCCCACCATGCCTGGGGCGAGCGACAGCCACAGTGACTGAGCTTTCACAGTGCAACTTGACAGCCTAATCCCCTGGCGGCACCTACCAGCAGGACCCGGGGCAGCTGCAGCGGAAGTGCCCACGCTGCTTGTCATGTGGGTTGTGACAACTGTCTGAGTGTCACAGCCTCTAGGTGCCCACCTGGATTGCAGGTAGGGGAGGCCGAGACCCCAAACAGCATACATCAGCCAGTGTCGGCGAGGGGAATTGCACACAGCCAGGGAGACAGGCTCAGGGAATTAAAGACCACCCATCCTCACTTCTTCCTAGATTTTGGGCAGAAGCCACCGAAATGGAAATGCACCTGGGCCTGCTGGAGGCGCGCTCGCTCTGCCCAGGAGAGCTGGCTTCCTCCTCTGCACAGTCAGGCCTCCTATTCGGGGTGTGTCTGGAAGACCTCTGTGAGAAGGGTGAAATGCCCCCACCAATTTGGGTAGGTGTCGCTGTCATCTGGGGAGCAGGGTGAACTCCAGAGGTCAAGTGTCCCCATCTCGGTCTCCCTCAGTGGAGAAGACCCGAGCCGGTGCTGCCTTTGGCGTAGGGGCTGTTGGCGTCCCTCAGAGCATCTCATCGCGCTAGATTTGCCCTTCGATGCGGGAGCATCAAGCCCCGCTGCATAAATGACCCTTTCTCTAGAAGGACCCTGAGGAAGCGGCAGGGCAGTCTGTGCTCGTCACTGAGTGGCTGAGTGTCACAGTAGACTTGCTGCTCTCTGCTAGATGAGGCGGTTTCTGGGAGACGAGGCAAAATTATTCTTGCCCAGCGGTACACGCTGGCTACCACCTCAGTCCAAAACAAACCGGGGAGACGCCTGCGGTGATCATCCCACTCCGCAATAAGATGACCCTGGGTAGGCGAGGTACTGAGCCTGGGGGTCACAGGGGATAAGCTGGACACAGTGTCCAGCCCGGCCCCGGGCCCGCACTCCTGTCTCCCCACACTGCCAGCTGAGACATGCAGACACAGCTAGGAGAGGAGAGACCACTGGGCAGGGCCATCACCAGACACGGGGGAGCGACCCCAGCCTGGGTTACTATATGTCCCAAGACTCCCAAGTAGGAGTGGGGTACAGTCAGTGGCAGAGTCTGCAAATGGGCAGTGACCCTGGAAAGTGCTTCCCACGCCTGGGGAAGAAAATCTGTGCAAGAAACAATACAGACACTGGTGGCCAATGGGGAGTCACAGAGTCCTCGGCAGATGCTGGACTGAAAGTGTCAGTGTAGTGACAAGGCAATCTGACAGAAAGCAGGCTCTCGGGTTTCCAGGTCTGAGTGTACACGGGATGTCTGAGTGTAGACTGATGTGTGGGCACAACACACACTCAGAGTGACCAAAACCCTCCCACGCTCACTGCCAGCCTCAGCTCTGCCCCTCCCGCCAGGCTCTGCAGAAGCTGCTCCCTGGCTCTGGGCTCGGGACTGGATCTGCGTTCCCTGTCTGCCCTGCAGGACATGCTGGTCCACATAAAGGAGAAAGGGGCCCTGGCAGAAGGCATCTTCAGGAAATCTGCCAACGTCAAATCCTGCCAGGTCCTGAAGGAGAAGCTGAACAGCGGGGAGGACGTGAACCTGGACGATGAAAGTGTCCACGTGGTGGCGTCGGTGTTCAAGGTGGGGTCCTGGTCTCTGTACCCCAGCACCTCTGAAGCTCTGGGGAGTGGGCTTGCTACAGCTTGCTCCATGCATTTGTAATGCAGCATAACCTCATGCAAAAGGCTCCTCACAGAGGGCCTCCCTGGCGGCACAAGGGGTTAAGTCGCAGCACTGTGGCACTATGGGCAGCCAATGCATTATGCAAGTGATCCGGGCCAGGGAACTGACCCTCATGGCCCAGCAGACCTCTCCTGTCTCCCTGCTGCTCCCCTCAGTGTATTTCAGTAGATACGCTTATTCTGCTCCCCACTGTCTCTGGTGAATACCCTTAAGCTCCCCCCACCTCCCTCTTTGTCCTTGCTCCAGCACTTAAGGCATAAATAAATCTTAAAACAAAACAAAACAAAAAAACA
>NW_004567156.1:231785-235823 GCF_000260355.1 Condylura cristata
CAGCATCTGCCGAGGCCTGTTCTCTCACGACTGTACAAGAGCATGTGGGCACCGGGGGCACAGGGTTGGATGTTCCCTACTAGAATGTGGTCAGTGGGGTCACTGTGCCCTATTTGGCTGCAAAGTTGAAAGGATTTCACTGGAGAAGGTAAGAGTATCTGCTGTGAATTTTCATCAGACCTTTCATTCTGACCAAGTTTGGTAACTTGCCCACCAAGACAGCAACCTCATGGAAGGTGAGGTGACCTTCATCCCCAATACAGCCACATGGGGCCCGTTACTCTGATGTTCTGGGGGGAGGGATGCTGTGGGGGGGTGGGTGGGCACAGCAGCTGAGCCTGCTTAGACCTCAACCGCCGGGAGCTGAGGACTGAGGGCCACTGCTCAAGCGACTGTTTTCTTTGTGATCATCCAGTCTGATGATCAGTCCTGACTGAGATAATCCCACGGTTCTATTTTTATGTAAGGATTTCCTTCAAAATGTGCCCGGGGGCGTGTTCCCATCAAGCCTGTATGAGGGATGGCTTGGTGTCACTGACAGTGGGAGCCAGGAGGAGAAGATAACTGCCACGCAGAGGTGACGATGGGCTGTTGCTCCACTTGAGTCCTGTTACAAAGACGCAGCCCTGCCCCTAGGAGACACAGCTCCTCCTCAGAGCGTCGTCCTCTCATGTAGTGACCAGAGCCAGAGATTGCGCTGGACCACGTGGCTCAGGGCTCAGTATGGAGTGATCTTGCCTTCCTGAGCTTTTCCCTTGTTCCTGTAGAATCCCTGCACACATTTTGAATATATGAAACTGATAAGAAATGAATCCAGCATGTAAATACACGCTATAAGGCAATCGCCTTTATTTTCCCAACAGTTAAATAACCAGAGCTAACAGGGCTCAGGAATGGACCCCCGAAACCTGTCTCTATGTTATCGCCCCGGTTACTCTACTGGTCTCTAGAGGCAGTAGGTCTCATACAGATGCTGACCACAATCGCCATCCTCTAGCTGTGTTCATTATTAAGGGGTGATTGTGCAATAGTAGCTGTTAAATGTCAACAACAAGCTTGTGTGAGCCTTAGTTGAGCCCCCGATTGTGAACGAGGTGTGTGCAAATCTGTACCTGACCGGATGCCCCAGACCCTGAAGGCAGGTTCCTGAGATGCTGTGAGTCGAGTCTGTTTCTGGGTCAGGCCCTGACAGAGGAGTCCAGTCCAGGCCTCCTGGCCTCTGCAGTCCCGCTTCTCAGCACAGTGTTTGCCTAATATAAAGGTGTGTGTCTGTCCCCAGGCTTGTGGACCAGCTGCCAGGCGCCCACCTGGCTCTCCTGCGCCCCCTCTTTGGGGTGCTCCTCAGCCTGGAGCTGCACTCCTCAGTCACCCAGATGAGCGCCTACAACCTGGCAGTGTGCATTGCCCCCAGCCTGCTCTGTGCTCCGCCCTCCAGTCCTGCAGAGTCAGAGGCCGCCTTCACGAAAAAGGTAACTGGGTGCTTATTTTTGGTGTTAGGGTGGGAATCAGAGCCCTATTTTCAGCCCCAAGACTTCAGTATCAATTATGACTAGCCATTGCTTCAAATGGGGCAGAAGTGTGTCTCTACCTTGGTAGGTGCAGGAAGGTGTGTTGTGATTGGGCAGGAAACAGGTGGTCACTTCCTTCCCATCCAGGACACTGAACACAAGATTCACTAAAGCACGGGGGACAGGAGCAGGCAGGGAAGGACAGAAATAGGGCAATTTAGAGTCCTCTAAGCCCAGAGACACCCGTGTCCCTGATCACTGTAAGTCTGCAGATCACTGACTCGTAGGTGTCTTTGGGAAAGTGCCCCGTCCTGTCTCACTTCACACACTCATGCCCACACCATGCTCTCTGGTGTCCTGCACACCCTGGGAGAGCAGTACCAAAAGCCCCTAAGCCTGGATACACAGGGGCTTCCAGTGCCCAGTGGCTCATGTAGAAGCCCTGACCAACATGCCACCTCTATAAGGGTTAAGGAAACCAGAATGTGATTCCAGAACATTCTGAGGGTGCTTCTGCCTGCCTACTGAGGTCCAAGCTAGGAAACAAGGGGTTCTGCTTATGAAGCACCATGCTCCTGTCCAATCCCTTCACTCCCTCACAGACACCCACAGATAACTTTGCTTCATACTGTGAGACATCTTCTCATCCAAGGGTCACTAGCACAAGTCTGTCTCTATTGGATGCTTAGAAAATATTTTAAAGTCAATAATATTTAAATACATCTAGAACATTCCATATATAAAAATTAGAGACTTCATTTCCCTAACCCAAACATCTATGTGGGTCATTGAAATTTACCCTAATGTTAAATGGGAATTACTGATGTGAAAACATTAGCAAGTCAGATAATTTTAGTTGAGACATAGATATTAAAATCTGTACCCCTATGCTCCAAAGCGAACATTTAGTTAACCAAATAAACGTAAATGTACATTTTTCACATCAATTTTGCATATCTAACATTTCTTGTTAGATCCAAGATCCATGTATGAAATGTGAATGGAAACTTGCCACGTGTCTATCTTGTGTGACAGGTTTCTTTCATACACCATCTGCTGGAGAACAGCAAGAGAATCCTCCGCGAGGACATCACCGCACTGCCGAGAGGAAGCTCTCCCAGGGGGTCCCCAGCCAGCCGGCTGAAGGTACAGGCAGCAGTGCGTGGCTGGGGGACAGTCTGTGGCCGCAGGCGGGGGAGCCGCCGTCCCGGAGCCAGGGCTCAGCCAGGACAGTGACTTCCACGTGCTGCTGCTCCTGGAGGCGGCTGCCAGGGCAGGGCAGGTTCACATTGTGGAGACCAGAGGACGGCGAGACCAGGCCTCTGACCACAGCTTGCATCAGCCCTCGTGAGGGAGACAGCGTTTGGGCATCTTTTGAACAAACTCACTGGAAGTCACTTTTATAGGTGTGATGTGGCTGGAAGGAGAGAGGGGGGCCTGGGGTGGCCCCTTTTTTCTCCCCCCCTTTTTTCTGCTCAGTGTTCCCCAAGGATGCGCCGGTCCACTGCTCTTTGAAACAGGTTGAAAGAAACCAGCCTCCCTGAGAAGACGTGACGTGTGTCACACACCTTTCCCGATGACAGAGTCTGTGCCCCGGTTGCCAGCTGTGTTAAGCTCACTCAGTTCATCCTGGTCATTCTGTGTCTTCATTTGTAAGATGTGGATAACACTATAGCACGTGATTTCCATTGTCATAAAATTTAAAGATCAAGAAGGATGTAACCTAATGGGGCTGGGGACGTGGCCCTGAGAGGAGACGAGGATGGTCCAGGCCTCGCTGGCAGAGACGAGTAGCAGTGCTCCCTGGCAGGGCGGAGTCCAGACTCCATCCAGGACGAGCATCAGCTTGGAGTACTGACGTTTCCCTAAACTCTCTGGCAAATCCTTCACTCTGAACCAAGAAGAGTAGGCGTCTGAGAATGTGCTGAGACTGAGCCCGCTGTCTGTTTGCACTTCAGAGGCGACGACATCCCCCCCTGTGCCTTCAGAGCCTATGTTTGTGCCCCCTCAGGAGCACCCCAACTCCAGGATGATGGTAAGGGCCCTCCCCGGGCCCCCCGGCCCCTGTCCACCATTGTCAGTGCTAGTGACCGTTACAATCCTCATTGTCTCGCTGGACCCTTTGTTCTCCTGTCCTCCCTAAAATTGCCCACAGAGAAATGTTTTCCCAAATCATTGAATTAGTTGGGTCCTCAGTTCTTGTCCTGAAGTGAGTGAGTGGAATGAGGCACCTTTTACTACTGACTGCAGCTCATTCCCAAGGTAGATCCCATGGAAACATGAGCTCCCACATGATGACAGACTCTTGTTTGAGTTCTGATTTTCCTCAAACCCCTTGTCTTGATGAAGGAAGAAGTCTCAGAAACTTTCTTTGTATTTCACCTTTCCTATCATCTAAGTTTATATTACATATTACTGATTTACTTGTTGAGGACACAGAGATCCCCCATAATATGTGCCTCAGGACAGCTGCTTTCCAGCTGAGCAGTGTCCTGGTGTGTGAGACAGCACATCCTCTTCACCCGTCAGC
>NW_004567156.1:236903-247184 GCF_000260355.1 Condylura cristata
CCTGACCCGAGGACCCCCAGGGCTGTCATCCCTGAGCTGGAAGGGAGCACCCCGCTTAGACTCACCCTGCATGCCCGTGGCACCCCCCTTCTGCCGGCACCCTGCTTTGCTTGTAGCTGCAATTCCATCCACCTGCTCTCTCAGCTTACCGACCCTCCGCCTCTCCCTCTCCCCAGCTGGCTTCCCTCCCCTCCCCTGCCTGTGTAAATAAATGTGTTTCCGTTTTCCTAGTCAGTCCTGGAAAACCATTCTGTTTACTGTGTGCTGAAATGCTCCGGCCCAGAACCACCAGACTGAGGGACCTGCTGTCACTTATTAACACTTGTCCACTTATCCGCAAACGCTGCTTGCAGGACAACTGCAGGAAATGAAAGACTGACGAGTTCTGAGCTTCCCCTTTATCTGTTCCATCCCCATTGGGGTGTTATTTGCCCACTGTGTGTTTTGAATGCCTCTGCACCCACTGGCTACTAGAATTCAGTTATAAGGGTGCGCTGCAGGGTTATTGGTAGGAGGTGCGCTTGGGGTGACCCTACTCTCAGGAGCAACACATCCCATAAAGTATTTGCTAACTTGTCAAAAGTTGAAACAAGTATCACAGATCTATTTGGCATATAATGTTGCAGCATGAACTTACTAACCCAGTAGGGAACAACCGGTTTATATTCTAGCAACTACTGCGGTGCTCCTAGGGAAGCTGCAAACACCTCGGTGGGTCCAGTGTCAGCCACAGTCCTCAAGGGATAATAAGGCTGTGTGCAGGGTTATGGGTGGGAGGGGGCGTGGACTGTGACCGTACACTGAGGAGAGAACATGTCCCTCACAGTGTTTTCCTCAAGCAGGGACTGTCCCTGAGGAGACACGAGGGTCCCAGCCGGGGAGGCCGGAGCTTGCTGAGGCTGCTGGCCGTGAGCTCATGCTGCTGCAGGCTGCGGCCTCCCGGGGTCTGGCTCAGTGCCACTAGCAAGGAAACCAGACAAGTCTCTTCCCAGCTCAGAATGGCAGAAAAAGGAAAAATGCTTCGCTGGTGTGCATGTGGGAACATGGAGTAGCTCCTACGGGGCTTGAGAACATGAGCTGCTTCTGACGTTCCAGAAAGTACTTAGACAGTGTTTAAGGGGCCAGAGGACGTGCAACTAAGAAAACCAAACTGACAACTACCACAGGGGCCAGTACTGCACTCCTTGGGGCAAGAACTGGGAGATTTATATTTCTACAGAAACCAGGGTAGAGATACTTGCAGAAGAGATTTACAGACAATCTGGGAACACACCAGTGGGCCCTCAGCAGTAACAAAGCTGTGACACACCCATGTCATGGGACACTACTAAGTGGCACAAAACATGAACTGTCACTGTGGGCTACAATCAGGGGAGTCTCCAGTGAGGCTGAGTGTGGACACAAGCAACACTAGAAAGGTCACATGTGGTGTGAGCTCATGTGTGTAACATTCTGGAAATGGCACAGTTGTGGAAATGGTTGGCAAATTGGTAGCTGCCAGGAGTCAAGAGCTGGTGGAGTGGGTGACAGTGGTGTGTGCTTGGAAAGGGTGATGTGAAGACACCTGTGATGATGAGCGAGTCTGGTCTTGTCAGTGCTCACATGCTAGTGGTGATGCTGCACCGCAGCTTGGAGGGGATCACCACTGAGGAAACTGAGTAAAAGGCTCAGCCGCTCATCATTCCTTCCAACTGCTGAAAATCTACAGTTATTTCAAGCAGATGATTGTTAAAAATTCAAAAGATGCTACCAGGCAGCAGGTATGCACTGTGTCAGTTGTCGTGAGCCAGAGAAACTTGACATCATAATGGCCCGAGCCTTGACTACTACAGAATCTCAGGCTCAAGGACTCATTCACAGGCTGTGCCGAGTGCTGCAGACAGTCTCCATTGCCAGTGGCGAGAATTGAAGCTCAAAGGATGTTCAAGTCCATCCAGAAGCACTTCAACTTCTTAGGGGGGGGTCGCTTGAAGCATTACTACTCGAGGTAGTGTTAAAGGTAGTGGTAAGCCCATCTGGCTAGGCGCCTCTGTCTGGGTCTCTAACTCACCCTGGGCCCAGAAAGAAGGGCAGGCAGATAGCATTCCTGGTGCCAGCTCCTGGACCCAGCTGAAACTAGACCCTGATATCAGCTCCTGACTCATGACTGGGACATCTGTTCTTGGAAACCCGTCCTTGAGTGCTGTGAAGCTTGTTACTCTTTGAATTTGCACCGGCTATGATGGCCGATAAGGACCTATATATATTCTCTGACGTTCCTATGGTCGGGGTCTTGCTCTCCCTGTGTGGCCTGCATGCCTGCAGGAAGGCTTGACCCCAGCTAGCTGGCTCAATAAACTCCGCTTGCTTGTGCAACTCTGGTCTTGTTCTTTGTTGTGGGGGACAACCGGTGATTTCGGACCTTAACAGTAGCATTTCAGTATGCTGCTTTGAGCATCAGAAATGGCTGAAAGTCAGAAGAAGGGTTCTGGTGTGTTTCCTCTTCAATCTCTCTACTGATTGTTACCTTCCGCTCCAGTTCCATATAAGACAATTATTAATGAGACTCAGAGCTTCTGACTAGAAGACAGCAGGGGTTATATTCTCAGGAGAGATAAGTCCTGGTTCCATGAGAGGGACCTTTCTGTGGAGCGATGAAAACATCTGCCACTTAAGGAAAGACAAATGATGTTCTGTTCCATTTAGTTGTTTTCTCCTCTTAAGATAGGTGACTCCTTTGAGACCTTATTCACAGCTCACATGAGTCATAGCTAAGGGCATCCTGTGTTTAGAACTTTAGTGCATTTAGTATTCATCGAAGATGTTGAGATTTCTTCTCCCAAATAAGATTATTGATAGATAAGATTGGGCTCACTCTTCCAAACTCCATAATTCGCTGGATTTTTGTATCTATTGAACCCACATTGCAATGTCTTCCTCACACTGCACGTTTGTATCTGGCTCCTCCCCTGCGGCTGGTCTCTGTCCTTGTCCTCCTGCAGCTGCTCCCCAGCCTTCTCCTCCTCAGCAGCAGGGGGCAGCCCCGCTGCAATGACCTTTTGGCCACCAAGAGTTGGCATGCTGAGGGCTGTGTCCTGGGTGCTCTTCTCCATTTCCTTGAGGACAGAAGACAGCAGAGTTTGTGTTGTCAGGAGTGACAGTTCCTGATTCATGAGAGGGAATTTTCTTTCTGTGTGTCTGTGAAAATATCTTTTTCCTGCAAGAGATTTCATGTTCTCTTCTACTTAGTTTCTATTATCTCTTTATACCAGAGTCTGGTGAGGACTTACTCATAACCCAACAGTCCTCTCTGTGTTTAGAAAGGTTTGGATATATTTGCCATTCACTATGATCTGGTAATTCTTACCTCATTTGATTATCAATTTATTGAATAAATGTGACAGGGTACATTTTTTTATCATTCTCAGTTAACCAAAGTTTTAATTTCACTTGTTACCGATTGTAATGACTTCCTCACAAATCTCCATTTCCCAGCACCAGGGGATCCACAGAGTATACTTGCCCCAATTTTGTTGTTTGTGTCAGATCACTTGGAAAAGCTGTAGAACATGATGCAGCAAAGAGCATAAACTCAACTGAAGAAAACTGAGTTTGAATCCCAACTCTGCTCTCAATAATGCCATCTTACAGCACCCTACATATTATAGTTTCTCTAAGGTCAGGTTTGTCATAAGTCAAATGAGGGGCTGTAAGTCATTGAGCATATTGAGGACACAGCTCTGGGACTGGGAACCGCACCCCTTCCACCTGGGGGAGAGAAAGATCAGTAATTCACTGACCCCCTAAACACCCCCTGTCAGGGTCAGAGGTTCCCCAAGCCTGAGAGACCCTCCTGCTGTCACCCATGAGGGGTCTCTGATGAGCAGACCCTCCTCCCTGACACAGTGTGGAAATAGGGTGAGGGAGAGGGAAGACCTGGGATTGTGCCTAGAACTGACTGGCCAGCCCAGCTGCCATCTGCCATCCTACAGCAGGGTAAGAGGCTCCTGTCTCACCACACTCACCACACGTGATGTTTCTGTCTGTCTGTTATATGTGTTCCTACAGGTGTGATTTTGTAGCTCATAGATGGATAGATGAAGAAGAAAGCGTACATATGTTGTACCAACGATCTCTGAGTAGGATCGTTGTAAACCACACCCTAGAAATACACAAACCCCCTTTTCCTGCTCTGCCCTCCTAACCCACTTCCTGTGCCGGCTTCTCCCCCCTGGACTGCAGGTCTGGGTCTGGAGCACGGACTGACCAGGGCCCACGGACTGACCAGGGCCCACGGAGCTCCTTGTTGGGTCAGGGCCCTGGCTCTGTGCCCCATGGACCCGAGTCCAGTTAGACTCTGAGTGCCAGACTCACAGAGTCCTGGGACTGTTCACTCTGCACCCCAGGGCCTGGTGGTGGTCACCCCAAATATAGGTCATGGAGTTAAGAAATTAATACAGTCACACAGAGAGCAGCTTGGGAGGGCTCTTTTTTCTGGTGATGGCGGGTTAGGACGTTTCCACCAACATACCCCAAACACCCATGTATTTTGTTGGGATCCGGCTGCTTATGACATAGATTTTAGATGTTTCAAGGGCTAGTATATGAAAAGTGTTCTTATTGTATTTGAACAGTGGCCTGATATTGGTCATTTCTATAGAAGTTTTGGGGCCCAGCCTCTGTCATCACCTCCCCTCTCCCACCCCATCTCTCCCCATTACAGAGCAACACCAGGAGGGATTTTCTCATCAGACTTAACAATACAGGGCTGCCTGGGCAGGGAGTGGGCGCCCGGCACTGTGGACCCTCCTCACCCTGGGTGTGTCCAGTCGATTTTGATGCTGAGAAAATAAGAAAGAAACAATAATTCCCCCACTGTCACATTACCCCTCCCCCAGGAGCTGAGGGGGACCCTGCCCCATCTCTCCCTCCTTCCTGGCCTTAGACAAAGGCTCAGCTCAGTGACTGGAGTGACCTGGGCTCCTCCTGACCCTGGGCCAGGCCAGCAGGGCACAGGCTCCCCACTCCCAGCCCTCAGCTCTGCTCTAGAGAGACAGTGGCTGCAGCCCACAGAGGAAGTTGCCACCCTACAGAACAGGGTGGGTATCAGTCTGGAGCTCCCTGACTCTGAGGCCAGGGGGTTTTGTAGAGACACCAAAGGGGATAAGCTTGAAGTGAACATTGGGGTTGGGGGTTGGAGGGAAGCTGTCAGGGTGGAGGTGCCACCACATCCCAGCCTCCAGGGGGTCCTGCCCTCTCCCTACAGCTCAGTTGAATTGTGACTGCTTCTAAACTTCCTCCTGGCCTCAGAGCCGCTGCTCTCTCAAGCCCTGCTCAAACACAGCTTCTTGGTGGGACTTTTGCCACTGAGGTGTTGTACTGACATTCTTTGCTCTTTTTTGAGATTTAAATTCATTTATGTGGGAGCTGTCTATGTTGTCTACCTGCCGCTCCTGTCTCTCTCCCTCTCTCTCTCTCTCACACACACACACACAGGGGACCCTGGGACCCAGACCCTCCCTCACACTGGGGTATATTTGACCCTCTGTCTCTGGCTCCCCTCAGAGCCGCCCTCTCTGCAGTCTCTACTCAGTGAGGTCTGAGCAGCCCCAGGAGTCCCTGCCCCTCCTGCCTCTGACCTTGTGGGAAACCAGCCCTCACCCTGCGTGACAGTGAGGAGGTGAAGGTGAGTCCTGAGGTCAGTGATGGGGGGAGGAGACAATTTACTTTTTCCTCCTCCTTTTCTTTTCCTCCTATTATTGTATTGTTTCTATTGAAGCAACATTGGTTTACACACTGTCTGTGTCAGAGGCACAGGGTCACCTCTCTTCAGATGTTTGTCACCCCCATCACACCCACCTAAGGGCACCTGTAGTCCTCCACCATACTCCACTAGTCCTTTTTCCCTCGTTGATTCATTCTCTGTCCCCCACCCATAGGTTCAATGTATGGTCACATTTCTAAAGGTTCTTTTTGGTTTAGTTTTCTGTCCCTGCTTTGTTTCTTTATATTCTACATATGAATGAAATCATCTAGTACTTCACTTTCTCCTTCAAACTTATGTTACTTAGCATAATCCCCTCCACATCTCTCCAGGTTTTGGTAATTCAAGTTTTATCTTTTTCACAGCTGAATAGTATTCCATCAATATATACCTTGTGTTGGTTGCCACGCATCTGGTGCTGGGCACTTAGGTATGTTCATGGTTGCTTATTGCCCACTCTCCAGAGAACGGAGAGAAGGGTGCTAGGGGGGAAAGCCGGAAACCTCACAAAGGTAGGGCTCCTGGATCTCCTCTCTTCTAAAACTTGTTTCTTTGACTCCTCAGGCCCAGGATGCTGCCCCCTGGGACAACCACTCTGCCCCTCTCAGAAGGGCCCAGCCCTGGAGGTTCAGCCAGACCCCAGAGCAGCGTGGCAGCACCCCCTGTGGTCACAGGGCTGAGTGCAGGAGCCCAATGATCCCCAGGCCCTCCATGATGCTCCCTCCAGGACACACACAAGGGGGCGCCCAAGTCCTGAGTCAGTTTAGTGTGAGTTTCTCCAGTTGATGACATTGGACACTGGTTATAACCAGGTCCGGACGTAACAACTGGTCCCTAGGTTCTGGGCAGGTCCCCCATATATAGGTTGCCTCAGTCTCTTGAAATGGAAACTTGGACTCCACTGATCACTTCACCGCCTTAATGACACCCGCAGCTGAACCACAAAGACCTGGCATCTCGAGCACTCTCTGAGGGGGGCAACAGCAGGGGCCTCACTCAGAGGCTCCGACTCTGGGGGCGAGGTGTTGGCGGGTCTGCGGCCGTGACCAGCCGGAAGGACCTGCCTCAGAGCCCGGTCACTGGCTCCTGGAGAAACCCTCCGTTCCTGTCCTGGGGCGTCTCTTTAGCTGGTGTCCTCGTGGGTAGGGGTCACCCCGGAGAGTGACCAGAGAGGGCCCAGGCGGCAAGTCTCAGCCCTGGGAGCCACCTCTGTGCGTGGCGCGTCCCCTCTGCTTCATCCTCTCCGTGGGGAAGAGCCAGCCAGTCAGACACGCTCACGGGGTGGGGGGTGGTGGGGGTGGTGCGTCTTCCCTCTGTGTATCAGAGACTCTGTGGTAAACCGAAAAACACCACAGCCACCTCCTGGACACCAACTATTTCTATTCTATCCAATGAAAAGGAAACTCCCTCCCTGCACCCCCACCCCAAGGCCCCCGCAGTGTTTCATCACAGAATCAGCATCTCCTCCTGTGAATCTGGACCTCAAAGGCGGCTCCTCAGCACCTGTGGAGCAAAGCGCGTCTGTGCTCAGCACCTCCGGGCTGAGGTGGTTTCCTGCCCCAGACGCCCTTGACGTGGATACAGTAGGGACAGACATGATCTGACCTGTAGACTCACTTTTGAATCTGTTTCTAAAGCATCTTTACTGGGATATAACTTACGGCCACTGAATTTCTTGCTGAAGGGTCACACTCATGTCCTTTCGGTAAGTATAGAATAAGCGTCCATCCCACAATCTAACCTGACAACATTTCTGTCACCACAGAACGCTGTTTCCTTGGGCTTGGGCTCATGGGCACTTTCCACCTCATCCAAGAATCCACTTTCTGTCTCAGAGTTCAGGACTAGGAACTTCTATCATAGCCCAGGCCACTCTGAGGGCCCAGACCTGCAGGTGGGCATTTGGGGTCCTCTAGCCCAAGACATTCTGTTGCCCAGGAGCGTATCCACTGGGTGCTGGGGGTCACAGAGAACCAGGTGTCCCCCTCTGCAGGCCCTGCAGCCTGGGGTTTGAGGAGAGAAGGGCCAAAGTTGTCTGTCACTGAGGGGGCTGAGGGTAGAGCTGGAGTTTCCTTCCTCAGCAGGGGGCGGACAGGGGAGCTGGGTCTGAAAACCAGATGCAGACGCAGGAGCAGACGCGGCTCACGGTGCTGACAGAAGGCCGACTCGTGACTTCAGCAGTTACTTTTCTGTGTGACCTCCGAGATTCCTCACAACCAGTCTGTGTACTGGGAATGGACACTGCTGTGACACCCCCCCCCCAACCCCCTCTGGTCACCTTCAGAGCAAGCACATGGAGATTGAGGGGTATGGCAGTGAGCTGTCTGAACCCTAGCCACCTGGCTCCCATGTCTGGCCTTCTGACCCCAAACCATCAACAAACTGACAGGGGACCTATGAGCAGTGACCCTGGAGCCGTCATCACCCTCTCCAGAGGCCACACACTTCTGGCTGGATTTGGTAAAGACAAAGGACACTAGTAAGTCACCAGTAATCAGCCATTGTGTAAATGAATTGAACTTACCAAACAAAAAGCCACAGAGTGACTGGTTGCACCAAAAAATAAAACCCAACTTTATGCTGTCTTCAGGAGACAGGATCAAAAATGATGTTGGGGAAAGAGCACAGGAAAATGGGACACCCCCAAAATTGCAAGGGCTTCATGTCAGATAAAATAAGTTTCCAGCTTAAAAAGGTAACAAGAGATGGGAATGAACATTACATGATTAAGGAATCCTACATCAGGAAGATATAACATTCATCAACATACATGCACTAAACAAAGGAGCATCAAAAAATAATGGCAACTATGAACACATCTGAAAACAGATATTGGCAGCAACACATAGTGGTAAAGGAATTCAGCACCCCACTTTCACCAAGGACACAGCCCTACCTGACAGAACATGAGGGAAACCATAGCTTTAAGTGAAGAATGAGACCACGTGGGGTGAAAAGCCCTGAAAGTGTATCTCTTCCAGTTAAAACAGCCAAGGCAGGCACCAGAGTAACAACAAAGGACTTATTTCTCCAAGATCCTGGCTGACAACTTAAATGTGAAGAGTAGAGGGCAAGGCGACCTCCAGAGGGCGCTAGAAAGCTGCCAGGAGTGACAAAGCAGGGGTGGGGGCGTGGGGGGTAGGCGTGGGAAGCTGTGGCTGTTCAACCAAGAGCTGAAGCACAAGGAGGAAGCAGGTCACCAGGCCCTTCAGAACATGCCCCTCATGCTCCATGGTGCCCCAGCTCTGACACAGGAGACATCTCTTCTGAGAGAACATGATTCAGGTCAAGGAAGACATTAACCATTTTGAACAGGACACATGTCAATTGATGCAGGTGTTGGACTAGGCCATGTCCGGAGCGCAGCTGCTACAGAACCTCTGAAGCAGGAAGTTCCCAGGTCTCTTGGGATCTGCTGCTCTCCCAGCCTGCTGCTGGGGGAGTCTGTGGCTTGGATTCTGCTGCCTGCTGGAGCAGAAAGTTCCTGCAGTGTGGATGGGGTGACGAGACTCCTCATATACCTGTATGAAACCTCATCACTCCTGTAATTCAGGCCTCAGCCTTTTGGGACTGATCCCACTGAGCCTGCTGGGGTGACAAATAAATCTCTTTTTCACCTCTCTGACTGCTGTCTGATCTCTCTGGGAAATTGCCATTTCCTCTGGGAAATGGCAGCTGGGAAGCCAGCCAGGTTGACCACTTTGGCCACTAGTTTGGTGTTGGGGCCCTGCCAGCGAGTCTCCCATGAGTGTTCGAGGTGGCTCTACCTGCCCCTTGTGGGGGGGTCCTTCCTGAGGGGAGCAGAGCTGGGCGCAGCCTTTATACCCCACCCTGACTCACAGAAAGAGGTAGACAGACAGATGCCATGAGGACTTCTGGATAAGGTAAGGCCTGGGGCCCTGGTTCCAGTGAGGCCCGTCCCAAGGGCCAGAAGGAGAGCCTGGTCACCCTTCACACCCGTGTGGGCCAGGTGAAGTTTCCTGATGGGTGGAGTCCACAACTTCTGTCTGTGTGTGTGAGTGTGTAAACTGTCCCACGACTTCTGTTTTGGATCTGAGCGGTGTTGTCCTTCGTTTCCGTGACACTCATTCAGCCTATAGGTGATATTTTCAGTTACTGGTCCGGGGCTTACATGGACTCCCTGTGAGGCCAAGACAGGTCTTCTGAGAGGAAGTTCCAAGGGGGACATGGCCAGGCAAGAACATGATTGTCCCCCTCCCCTTTTGTTCCTACATTGAACACATGGGAGGGAATTGTTTGCACAATGGGAGCAAACATGACTTGGGGGCCATCAGGTTGTTCATGAGTGTACCTGCTGGACGGCCCAGTTTCCCTATTGAAACCTGAGGGCAGGCTAGCAGGACAGGACCCTCCAACCTGCAGCTCCTGAGCAGAGGCGGCGTCCACACCCACAGCCCTGGCATCTGGGACACATTTCAGGCGGGTGTCAGCACAAAAACCTGTGTCCTCGGTCCAGGTTGTGGGGTTCACACAGGGGCAAGACGAGCTTGGGTGATGGCCTGGTGCCAGGCAAAGCC
>NW_004567156.1:248049-250762 GCF_000260355.1 Condylura cristata
GGGCTGCTTGGCCAGCGCACAGCGGGAGCGTGAGGAATGTCGGATGCGTGTGCACCAACCGCTGGGCTGACCAGTGTGGGTTCTTTCTCCTGCTTCCTCTTTGGTTTCACCGTTCTCCTTACAGTAGCCTATTCCCTGCCCTGACAAACCTGGGGGAGGCCTCCTGTGTTGGGGCTGCGTCTGAGTCTTGCACACGAGCATCCAAGGCCTCTGGCTCTTCTCTGTCCTCCCAGTGGGACCTTTTGTTCTCTCTCCTGGTGTCTGTAGGTGTGTGATTCCGCCTGATGTGAGTCTCTGTGCCTCGCCTTACTCACCCTGATGACGGACTTCTGTTGGGTGAACAAGCTACCCTGTGCTCACACACTGGCCCTGGCCATTGTTCAAATGTCCCCCTGGCACCCCACTGCTTGTGGCCCTGGTGAGTCTTCTGGGACAGGCTTGGAACAGCAGATCTCAGGTTGGCACAACACAGGTTCTCAGTCCTCTCACAACAGTCGCCTGAGACCTAAGTAATGTGGCCCAGCCTTTAAATGATCCAGGATCACAAGGGCTTTCAACTGTTCTCCAGAACCGCCGGGGCTAGACCTGCTCATGGCCCTCCTTGTGGCCTCCACCTGTATCTGAATGTAGTCTTGCTTCTGTGCCAACAAGTCGGGTGTTGCTCACGAGCCCTTGTGTTGATGTTCCCCAGCCCCTAGTAGAGAAATCAACGGGGGAAATGAGGCAGGAAGCTCACTGAAGCTTGGGGTCCCACAGGTGGAAACTAGGGGGTCTCTCTTCTGAGTCATGGCTCCTCTGAGAGACGGGACACCAGACCCTGTGCTGGGGGAGAGGTTCCTCCTCGGACACACCCCTGTGGGGACACTGTCTTAGGGGGACCCTGCATCCTGGGGTGCTGGAGAGCCCCTGAATGCAAGGGAAGAGCCTCCCTCTGCATAAGGAGGATGTCTAGGACTTGAAGGGCACCAGCATCCATTTTGGGCTCTCACACCCCAGAAAAAAATCCCAAAGACAGAGGCGAACTTGGATTTAAAAAAGAAATGACTATCACTAAACAATAAAACAGGCCATTTTACATATATGTATATATAACTATTTCTTTTTTTTTTAAGGGTTTATTTATTTATTCATACAGAACTGGGGTACAGGCCAGAGATGCGGAGGGTGAGAGGATTCACCAGAGGCAGAGCGGGGAGCAGAACAGGCAGATTGACGAAGTACACTGCTGAGGGGAGCAGCGGGCGGGTCAGGAGAGGTCTGCCGCGCCATGTGGTCACCTCCGGGGCAGGCGGGGATCGAACTCATGCTGAAATGGCTTTAGATTCTCAGTGCTGTAATTTAACCCGCTGCGCCACCAGGGAGGGCCTATAACTATTTCTTTTAAGAAATGTTAAAGGGAAACCAACCCCCTCTTTTGTTTCTGAGAACATGGCAGAGCAGTCCTGGTCTCCTGGCAAAGACACAGCTTTCCCATGGCCGCTCCTTAGAACCTTCTCAGAACTGAGAGTCAGGGCTGAGCAGGAAGGGAGGTGTCAGGGGACGGCACAGGCCCTGCAGGGGACAGTCACCCCCTCCAGACTCAGGTCACAGCTGCAGGAAATACCCACTGGCCAGGTCTGCCCCAGAGCGGAGACAGTGGTGCCCCTCTGGGGACTGATGAGGGTCCTGTCTCAAGCTCAGGGAGATGCCACCCTGACTCCCTGCCCCTCCAGGAACTGATGGGGCCCCAGAGTCTCCCCAAGGTCACTGTGACCCCCGAGGCCCCTCCCTGTATCCCGGGTGCAGGGAGCAGCTCCGCGTGGTGTTTCCACGGGCCTGAGAGCAGGACGCAGCCCCAAGACCAGGAATTAGACTTGGGCCTGGGGTGGGTATTAGGCTCTGCCTGGCCCCAGAACACTCACACAGAAGGGCTGCAACCTTTCCTCTTCTCTGTGACCTGTGAAGGTCTCCCTGGAGATAATGGGGAGCTGAACATGGGGTCCCTTCCCTGCCTGTTCTTCCTCCACAGGCTTGAGGGAGCCAGGGCTGCTCTGTCTGGCCACGAGTCTCCGGGGCCTGGGCTGTGGGGCTGGAGAGGCAGCCCCGGGGGTGGGGGCCACGAAGTAAGAGCAAAGGGCAGCCGGGGCTGGGGAGCTCTGACTCAGCAGACTCCAGGCCGTGGGATGGGATCATGGGGCGTTCCTGACCATTTTCTGTATCAAGGAAAGAAGGTGCCTGATAGATTACTGTTGGGAGGATGTGAGAAGATGTCTGAGCGGGCCTGACCCACAGAAGGTGTCGGAGACCAGCTCCAACTATTGAGGTGTCTGGAGGCAAGACAGGCAGGACCCAAAGGTGGGAAGGCGTTGGCGAGTGGAGATTCCTATAAAAGGGGGAAAGGGAGAAAAAAGGGGAAAGGGGAGCGAGGAAGACACAGGAGTCGGAGTTGGGTGCAAGTCTTCCTGCTCTGCCTTCAGCAGAGGTTTATTTTTATACATTAGGAGTAAGTAGTGGGATGATATTAGCACAGGAACTGGGCTGAGAGATTACAATCATCTTTTTTTTCTAAGAACAGTTTGGGGTTGTTTTGACCCTTGCTTGAGATTACAACATTCTAAAATCAATCAAGGTAAAAAGCAGGTAAAAACTCTATGACTAATATTACTATAGTGGAGATCAACTAAGATAAAAGTCCCTTAAACCTTATCTACTACTTAATGGGTTTTTTTTTTTT
>NW_004567156.1:251937-260856 GCF_000260355.1 Condylura cristata
CTCTTGGCTGTCCCCAGCTCTCAGCAGCCAGTGGGATTCTAGGTCAGCGGAACAGGGAGGACGCATTGCCAATTTATCTCCCTGTAATGTTCATTTCTTCATTTCCCCTTATTTTGTAAATAAACCCTTTATTAACCTTTGTGTGTGCCTGCAGCTGAGTCCTATTGTAAGTCACTTTAAGCCCACGGTGAGGACCCACAGTCAGGCACCCCATTTCATATTGGGGCCACCTTGTAACAGAAAGACAACATTAAGCTTAGACAAAACTTCTGGGAGTTGATCATCTGGAATGACAGGCTGAATGGTCTCATTTCAAAACAAAAATCTCAGTGTCACAGCGTGGTGATAAAGGGGGTATAAAGGGGTCCTAGTAAAGTTAAGACTGATTTGGAAAAAGCTTTACAAGATCGTCTAGAAGCTATTATGTTTGAAAGCACCACATGTCTTTGTTTGTGCACTTAATGTGTGGACTCAGATGCCCAGAAAGCAGGAACACAGGGGATGCTGTTCCTGTTCCTAAGCTCCCCGATTCAGCAAAAGGGACTCTGGGCAAGATCTAAGGTCCCCACCAGGCAAAGGGGGGAAGTGGAGACTACTGCTGGGCTGTGGGAGAGACTGCTGAGGGGCTGTGGGGAGAACCAGAAGAGTTTGCCCAAGGTTCCTCCCTGGCCGATGGTCACGTACCCTCAGGCCCATTTTCGGTCCTGCTTGCACGAGTGTGCTCAGCCTTGGGTCATCGTGACCCGCCATGGTCCTCAGGTGCGCCTGGCTGGGGCACTATTGTTTCTCCACAGGACAAGGAGACCACACCACCCTGGAATTCGGACTCCCCTGAGACAGACATCACACTTAATGACCTTCAAAAGTACACCTTAGAGCACCTGTCCCTTGAGGGTCCCCTGGTGTATCGGGGCCAGGCAGGTGACACGGCCTGAGTAAAAAACTGAAGGAGCCTCTCAACCCATGTGACTGGCCCCTTTGCTTCCATTTCATCTACCCTGGTGCTTTAGGGTCTCAATCCCAACCTGTGCATCCGCCAGACGACAGGAACCTGCCAGCCAGAGAAAGGGACATTTCCCCAGCCTTGGCCATTGGGCCCTGCTCTGACCCCACCCAGTCTGTGCATGGCGGAAGCTTGCTCTCACTGTCCATGCAGTGACCTCTGGCTTGCTCTCACTGTCCGTGCAGTGACTCTTTGCAGTTGACCTGGGCAGCCCTGACAGCTGGGATGGAAGACAGACTTCCTCTTGCTTCAGGCTACCTGACACTGTGTGACTGTCAAATGCCTGGCAACATGAGCCTGCTTGTCAGCTCCTTGTTCCCTGACCCTCACCTCCCTGCTATGTGAGGACTCAGCCTCTGAGCCCCAGTAACTGCAGTTAACCAGTGTCTGTGCCCGGCCTGACCCTAGGGCCACAAAGAACAAGGGAGCTTTCTAGTCTCCACCCCCTGGTCTAGTCTGGCACCCCCTGGGTGCCCCTGGTCTCTCTGCAAACCCCTGTGTCCCGCTGAGACACAGTCAGCGCTGCACACGTGGCTCTCAGCCGCTCCCCCGTGGCTCTCGCCTCAGCCCGCTGGGTCTGCACAAAGCCGGGTCCTGTGCGAGGGAGCCGAAGTCGACCCAGGCTGTTCCCTCCAAAGGTATCTTCTAACTCCTCCTCGAATCTCATCCTGGTCCCATATCTATATGGGGAAATGCCACAAAGCTCAGACCCCTAGAATATGAATCACCAATGGGACTCAGCTGGCCTGTGTCCCGGGAGTGAACCGATGTGTTATTCCACACGGCCGTCCTGCTCTGTGGTTACTCTGGTGCCTGGCCTGACTATTTTACTGGGAGAGATCCACTTTCAGAGGTAAGAACCCCTCCCTACATAGAGACCCCTGAGTCGCCCACTCACGGCAGGTCTGCTGAGTGCATCCTGGAGGCTGAGGTAAGAGCCTCACGCTATTATAAAGGGCTGGAGGCCCACTTAAGTCATATTTGAATGCTCCTTAGATCAGCCCAAGCCCCCACGCCAGCTGGACTCCTTCGTGACTGTGCTGCCCCCAAACCACAGAGGCTGGGTCTCCTCACTCTGCCCACAGATTGGGCAGGAACAATGTTGTTTCTGTGCAAACAAGTCTGGGGTGGTTTGAAAAACATCCACCAGACTCTACTGACTACAGAAAAGGGCCCTGCCTCAGCCAACCAAGTCAGATTGCCCCCCAGGATTCCTGTGACTGTCACCCCATAAAGGCCACCAAGTAATGATCATATTCTCCCTAAAAAAATTAGGTGATGCCTTATGAGAAAAACAACTCACAAAGGAACCAAAGGGAGGACCGATAAGGAAAAATACTATTGAGCAAATTGTAATGGCGATCCCACCAGGTGGTACTTTCTGATCTGGTGCAGTTGACATTCCCATATAGGCCCAATGAACAGGTCTGCTCACTTTCAGACTTCAAACCTTGCCCTATGTGAGGTTTGTGACTGGGCCTCTCAGTGTAACAAAGATAGAGACCGTCATATATAACACTAACCGCTTCATCTGGGGCTCAGACTGTATGGGAACCTCCCAGGTCTGGGTCCACACGCCCAAGTAACAAAGCTTTTCCTGACCTCCCCACTCCTGAGGCTCCGCGGTCTGGCACTGCCGGGTAAACCCGGTTTTCCCTACTCTAGGACTGGCCAGACCAGCTGCCACCCCACAGCGGGGTAAGAGGCTCCTGTCCCCCACCATGGTGTTTCTCTCTGCCTGTAATGGGGGCCGTTCCCACAGGTGTGAGCTGGTTTCGCATTGTGGGTTGATTGCACAGATGAGCAGGTCAAGGAGACGGGGGACACAGGCACACTGGGGACCAGTTAGAGGTCAGAGCAGATGAACTCTCGTCACTTGCAACATCCTGGGTGGAGCTGAGGGATCGTGCTCAGTGAGAGTAGTCACAGGGAAAGACACATGACGGAGGTTGCAGTTACAGGAGACTCTAGAGAAAGAATAAAGCCAGGAAGATGAAGCTGCAGGCTGAGCGTAGCCTGTCACATGCACCAGCCAGGGGAAGGGGCAGGAGCCACACGGGGGAGGGGCTCACAGGGCCAGGTGGGGACCACGGGGACCCCCTGAGGGGAGGAACCAAATACTGCCCCAAATTAGCAACAACACAGGAAAATAAATATAAAACATAAAAATAAAATATTTCAACGCAGAGAAAAAAGACAGGACTTTATCTTTCTAGAATAGCATGGATTACTCCATATGAGAGCAAGTCACCCAGATTTGTCCCAAATTCAGAATGACAGTAATGACTTCAGAATGACTTCACCTATGAAACCTGGAACTTTCACTTCTGCAGCACTGAGTGACACTGGTTAGAATCGATGTAAATCACGCCCTCTTGGTCCTCAGAAATAGAGGAACCCCCTCCTCCTGTGCTACCCTCCAAACCCACTTCTTGTGCTGCTTTCTCCCCCCAGGTCTGTGCTGGGGCTGGAACAAAGACTGACCAGGACCCAGCAGGGTGCTGTCCCTCTTGGGTGGTCCTGACCCCATGGACAGCACAGGGCCCCGGCAGGTCTGAGACAGACTCACTGTGACAGGCCTGGCAGGGGTTGTGGGCACAGGAGGGGCTCCAGGGCCCCGTCTCCAGGCAGACGCTGCGGGTCCCTCTGCCAGGAGGGTCCAGTCATGGCCCGAGGTCATGACTGTCCTTCAAGGTGGGTGAGGAAGAGACACACGGAGGGCAGAGGAGACGCTCAGGGTGGGGGTGACCATACCTGTCTTGATCAGGCCCCAGGAGTCTCCTCCCTGCCCCCCACTATCCCCCTCTCCAGTGTCTGCTTCCCGTGGCACCCCAGGCCTGTGTCACGTGGACCCCACCTGCCTTTTCTCCCACACAGGCAGGGGGCTCCCAGGGCCTGTTGTCACCTCCCCTGCCCCCTCCTTCCCTGCAGCCAGGAGGGCAGCCAGGGGCTGAGCGTCCAGCTGTGCCCGGCTCTGAGCTGAGACCTCACAGGCGTCAGCTCACCGTCCTCACCTCGTCCCTAACCTCACACACAGGTGAAGAAACTGAGGCTCTGGGGAGAGTCCCTATGCAGGTCCCACCTATGTGCTGGGGGACAGTCTGGAGTCCAGGCCCAGAGTGAGGCCCCTGCCCCCAGCACCCGCTGCAGCGGCTCCAGTTCCTGCTGGTGCCCAGCTCTGGAACCACCCCGTGCCCAGCACCAGGACCCTCACCGCTGTCTCCTCGGGGTCACCCTCAGCACTGTCCCCTCCTTACCCCCTAGGGTTCAGGTCACCTGTCACCTCCTCAGGGAGGAGCCCAGCGGCGCCCAGGTCAGGGCCCCTCATGCTGTGCCCCTCTCCAGCTGGACTCGGAGTCCCAGACACACAGAATCCTGGGACTGCTCACTGTGAGCCCCAGGGCCTGGTGGTGGGCACAGCAAATTTAGGTCATTTGAGTTAAGAAATTAATACAGTCACACAGGAGGCAGTTTGGGAGGACTTTTGTTCCTGGTAATGGCGGGTTAGGACATTTCCACCAATATACCGCAAACACCCATGTCTTTAGATAGGGTTTGTCCTGCTGTGGACACAGAAATTTCTAATATCTTAAGAGCCACTATACGAAAAATTATCCTTATTCTGTCTGAACAGAGGCCAGAATTTGGTCATTTTGTAGACATTTTGGAGCCCTGTACATAACCTCGCCCACTTCATGTCTGTCCATCACGATGGCAACATCAGGAGGGATTTTTACATTCAACTTAACAATATGTGACTGCCTGGAGAGGGAGCGGGGCCTGTCCCTGTGAGCACCCACCTCACTCTGGTGTGGCCAGTGGATTTGACCTCATTGAGGACTCAGGTGGAGACCCTCCTCTGAGTAAGAAGTAGATCTGGGAGGTGATATGATGTGAAGATATTTGTAGCTTGAGCATGGAGGGGTCCCAGGAGTGATGACTGAGGAAGAGGAAGGCTGGACACCACATATATGTGCTCTTGTGTTTACTGCAAAGATACTTACAGTGGCCGAATGATGGAATCTACCTATGTGTCTAAAATAGATGAGTGGATCAAGAGCATGTGGTATAATATACACAGTGGCATATTCAGCTGTGGAAAATGATGAAATCTTCGATTTATAAAAACATGGCTAGAAATGGAAGAAAGCAGACTCAGTGGAATCAGAAGGAGAACAACAAATGCCAGGTGATTTCATTGACGTGTGATACAAAGAAACGGTGGGCAATCGTTTCTCCTCATAGAATTTGTAACTTTGAAACATCAAAACTGCACTACCTCAGTTTACTCAAAAACCAGTAGTCAAATATCCTGTGCAGGCATCACATTTCCCTTCTAAATGTATGAATATTCACACGATTTTACACTTACCACATAATGGTGTTTAAAAATAAACATCAAAATATTAAACTCAATAATTCCCATCTGGATTAAATCATGGTAGTATCAATATATTTTGAAATACCACTTTATGTATTTATCAGTAAAATGTAGTATTTGCAGTGTCCCCAGAGAACACGGGACATGTGACACGTGACAAGGCCACTCCCACAGTCACTATGGATCACACCAGAGCTGCTGCCAGATGGAGGCTCCTGTGACTACAGTCCACATGTGGTCACTGCCAGGGTGGAGACAGGGCCACTAGTGACCAGGTGCCGTCTGTGCGCTGTGTCCTGCTCTTGTCAGGCCAGAGCCTGGTGCATTAAGCACAATGGGATCTTCTTAATGAGTGTGGTGGGGTACTGTTACTGACCGAGATGTACAACCTAAATAAATCTGCTGAGCAGTGGGAAGATGAGAGGGGAGAGGGGACAGGTAAACGCTGAAGAGGCCTCACAGGGGAGGAGCGTGGCCTGCAGGTGAGCAGGAATCTCCCGGAGGAGAGGTCTGGGGACGCGCTCACACAGGGTCTGTGGTGAAGGACTGTCAGGGGACATGTCACTGAGAAAGGGTGACAGCACACTGGGATGAGCTGGGTGTAGCCTGTGGAGACTCTCCTGTGCTATATATAATAGGCTATAGCCTCAGCCCCACAGGAGCCAGGAAGTGGTGGGAAACTTAACCAAGGTATTGAGGTGACTGTAAACATGGTTCATCATAGACTTAGGTCTTTAAAAACTGTGGGTGGTTCACTAGAGAATGATCATAAACAAAAATAAACAAAATAGTAGTTCAGTGCTGCAAAGAGAAAAAAGGCTCAAAGCACCAATATTTGTCAGTCAGGAGAGGAACAGTTTGTTCACAGGTGTCACCTTCTGGCCATGTGGTTGGACATAAAAATGCTATAAAATCATAACCTGCAGCATCGAGTACAAGATCTGTCTCAGCCCAGCAAACAGCAGGGGCTGGAGCATCCTGGGGTGTTGTAGGCGCAACAAGACACAATGGGGGACCCCGTCAGCTGGCATCAGGATTTGTCATCAAATAAGTCTGATCCAAGCTAGAGAGATTCACTCCCCTCAGCGCTGCCAAGACAGGAAGCCCGGGCTGGTCTGCAGCCCTGGCCAGCACCAGGCACAGACTGGGGGCGCACGGTTAGGATTGAAGTCTGCCCCACCTGGCCTCTGTGTGGGTTGGCGTCTCCTTGGTCACATGTAGGGACGCCTTCAGGTGTCTGTCTCTCTCCTTTGACCCCACGGGTCAGCACAGTCCCCTCCAGCGCCAGCCCCGCTGCAGAGATGGCAGGAGTTGGTGTTTCTGACAGCTGGATCCCACCCTGCCCCTCCCCTGTCCTGGGCACTGAGGTGGTTGCCCAGCTTGGCTGCTGTCACTCAGTAACCAGGGGGTGGTTACAGCCTGAATCTGTGCCCTCACCAAGCACTAGGGAAGGGCCTGTGCACTCCCCAGAAGATCCAACTTTAGTCTTTTCAGAAACCTCAATACTGTTTTTCACAAGAGCTGGCGCAGTCTACTACCCTCCAAACAGTAGAACCTGTGTCCTCTTCTCCATGTTCTCGCCAGCACTCGGTATTTCTGGTCTTTTTGGTTTGGGCCTTTCTCACAGGTCTAAAGTGGTTTTTCATTGTAGTTTAAACCATGAGATCATGAATCACAAAATGGGAATCAGAAGAAATCTAATAGGTCTCAGTCCCACACAAGCCTATTGTATCACGCTGTGAAAGAAAATAAAATTGAAGAAATACAGGAGAATTAATTACCTTAAGTGTTAACTTCCTCAGTAGTCTACCACATCTCAGAATGTCCCCTCACAGCCCCCCATAACCTGGTCCCTCCTCTCTGCCCCAGCCCCTCCCACACAGGCCTCAGGGTCTCACCTTTAGAGGCTGAGAGACACATCAGGGCCCTGGGCACTGTGGCTGCTTGGGGGAGAACAACACAGACCTGGTCAGAGCCACGAGAGAGGAGACCACAGGAGGGGCTGATGGGGTGACTCCCCCAGGGGCTCCATCTACACTGTCTCAGGGGCTCAGGGACCAAACCCCTGATCCACACTCACCTGCAGCCTGAGTGTAGCTTCCTCCCTGTTCCCCTGTGGGAAGAAACATCATGTGAGAGCAAGGAGGAGGCAGCCCATGAAGTCTAAAGGAATCCCTTAGTTCAAAACACTGAGAAGTTTCCAGACTGTGACCGAAGACCAGGGCAGGGCCAGGAAATATGGAGAAAGGAGATGAGGGGGCCTGGACCCTTTGACATTTGCTGGGGGTCAGGTCCCCAGAAATAACAACATGAATAATCTGATTCCTTTTCATAAGTATTTTTTACAAGAGAATTAGCAATCAGCTCCAGACTAAGGAACATGTGGATGTGGATAGTACCTACATTTACCAGGCAGGGAAAGTTCCCCCCTGTGACTTAAAAGCCCCCTGTGGACAGGATCCCCCACTCCCTTCCCTACCTGAGCGCTTCTTCCTCCACATCACAGCTGCAGCCATTGTAGCCCAAGTAAGCACAGCTCCAAGGAGAACCAGGCCAGCAATGAGGCCCCTGGTGGGGGTGGAGGGCTGAGGAGGGGGCTCTGGAAGGGAAGGGGAGGGGAAACCCTGAGCCCCAGGCCTCATCCTGACACTCTGAGAGGTCAAGAGGACCCTGATCCCCAAAGAGCAGTCTTTGTGCCCACATCCCCTCCTCACCCCATCTCAGGACTCGGGGCTCCAGCAGCCCCTCATGCTGTACATAGCACGTGTATCTCTGCTCCTCTCCAGAAGGCACCACCACAGCTGCCCACTTCTGGAAGGTTCTGTCCCCTCCAGGCCTGGTGTCCACCAGCTCAGTGTCCCAGGTCAGGTTCTCCCCATCTCGCTGCCAGGTCAGGGTGATCTCCGCAGGGTAAAAGCCCAGGGCCCAGCACTTCAGGGTGACATTCTGGTCAGAGGTGGGGTGGTGGGTCACCTGTGTCTTTGGGAGATCTGAAGGGGAAAAAATCGGTAACTCACATTTTGCATAATTATTCAGTGTCCTCCACAGACACTGAAGCAGCCTCACATGACCATCCTCAGAATGGTCAGGACATTGGTGTGGAGGAGGAAGCACAAAACCCAGAGCCCAGCCCTGTCTGGGGAATCTGGGATCATCGGGTGAGAGCCCAGGGTGGGAGGGTGCAGGTCTCTAAGGAGGACACAGACCCTGCTCCTGACCTGGGCAGGGGTGAGTGACCCAGAAAGGCAGAGTCAGGTCCAAAACTGTTCTCAGACCAAAAACAAGACCTGAAAGAAAAACTCCTGGTTTCCAGGATGGCTGCAGGTCAAATATGTGGTGAAGGATGATCTCAGGCATGGCCTCCCCTGACTCCTTACGTGCCCAGACAAGCAGTGACATCTGGGCAAGTCTCTCTAGTACAGAATATGACACCCAGGGGCCTCTCCCCTCTGACCAGAAAGCAGGTGCTGCTCTGGCCATTATCCCATTTCCCTGTGGGGCACAGGGTGAGGGGAGTCCCAGACCTTGAGCCCCC
>NW_004567156.1:261096-265508 GCF_000260355.1 Condylura cristata
ACTGCTCGAACCCGCGGAGGAGGCGCCCGTCTGGCCCCACGTCGCAGCCAAACATCCTCTGGAGGGTGTGAGACCCTGAACCCCACCCTATGTCAGCCATGGGTCACCTGCCCTCTCCCCCTGAATCAAGCTAAACTGAACATGAAACTGCAGGTGCAGAGACCCTCTGGTCCTGAGGGTCTTCCCGGGGTGAGGGGCCTGGCAGGTCCTCCAGCCTCGAGGTATCAGGCTGAGACTTGGACACCCTGGCCTTAGGGTGGAATGGGGCTGGTGAGCTGATTCCCAGAGGGCTCCACGAAGCTCACCGTCCTCGCTCTGGTTGTAATTTCTGTGCAGGTCCTTCAGGAGCACTGTGAGCCTCTGAGCCTCTTTCCTTTGGATCCGAGTCTCTTCGTCCAGAACCTTCTGCCCCACCTGCTCCGCCCAGGGCGCCCGTGGCTCCGCCCTCTGGCCCGGAGAGTCGCTGTCAAAGCATCCGAACTGCGTGTCGTCCACGTAGCCCACGGCGATGAAGCGGGGCTCCCCGAGGCCAGGCCGGGACATCGCGGTGGAGAAAATCCTCAGGGAGTGAGAGCCTGAGGGAGGGGTGGTGAAGACCTGGGCTGACCCACCTCACAGTGCTGGGCCCAGCTCCCAGGAAGTTGGGCCTGGGTGGCAGAAAAGGGGCAATGGCTAAGTAGGGCCCAGACTCAGGGAGAACAGGGCATCAGGGGAGGCAGGGAGGGAGAGAAGGGCCAGAACACAACAGGGCCTGAGGGGTATAAGAGGTAGCGGAGATAAGCCATTAATGGTGTCCTGCACCTGCAGTGAGTGTCCTTACTCCTCCCTCCTGGAGCAGCAGTTTCCAGCTGGACCCCGTACTCACCTGCCCAGGTCTCCATCAGGGCCAGGGACCCCCAGAGCAGCAGCAGGAGGGTGGGAGCCATCACACCCCGTCCTGGGGCCTGGGGAGAGTTAGTCCAGGGGAGTCGGTGGAGACTGTCATGGAGCAGGATGATGCTGAATGTTCCCTGGAAACCCCAGGACACAGAGTGAGAATGGGGTGAGTGTGGGTTATACAGGCTGCACCCCTCACCTGAGACTGTGAAAGAAGACTGCTGCTATAACAAAGTGACACCCACAGAAAGGGGACGGGCAGCCCCACACTGTGACCCGCCACTAGGGACTTTCAGACAGAGGCTGACCAGGCCTGCCCAGCCCTGAGGGGGTCAGCCCAGACCCCAGGTCAGGTCCAGATGAGGGGAAGCGCTGGGGCTCAGAAATCACTTCAGTTGTTCTGGCCTCAGGGGTCACTTCCCACGTCCCTCCTCTAGTAGGCAAAGGACACTGGTGGGCAAAAGTGAGACAGAAGGGATGGACACAGAGAACAGGACACAGGAAAATCAACATCAGGGTTGGGGACAGGAGAGAGGCCAAGGTGAGGGGAGGGGTCCAGGCCCAGGTGAGCAGGCCCCAGGCCCCGGGAGGCAGGACTGAGGCTGTGGGACAGGGGTCTGCACAGGATGGAGCGGGCAGGAGAGCTGGGGTGGGGGATGTGTCCATGGACAGTCTGACCCTGGAGAAGTTAGGGGCAAAGAATGCCCTGAAGGAACTTCACAGGTGTTGTGGACCCCACCCCACTGCAAACCAGAGCCACAGGATGCAGGGAAATTACAATCCCATCGTCACTGAGGGGATGCTGGGACCTGAGGGTGGAGTTAAGCAGCCAGGTTTGGTCTAAACCAGACATGTGGGCCTTGGGGCTCTTGGTTTTGGCTTTAAGCTTGCTCCTCCGGGCCCTCCTGGCCCTCCTGGCCCTCCTGCCCCTCCAGCTCCTCCTGCCCCTCCTGCCCCTCCAGCTCCTCCTGCCCCTCCTGCCCCTCCTGTTCTTTTTGGCTCTTGGCTGTCACAGGCTCTCAGCAGCCATTGGGATTCCAGGTTGGTGGAACTGGTAGGATGCATTACCAATGTATCTCCCTCCCTTTCTCCCAGAAATATTTCCTCAGTTCCCCTAATAAATGAACCCTTTACTAACCTTTTTGTGTGTGCAGTTGAGTATTGTTATAATTCTCTCTCTGGTGTGTGTGTTTTGGAACAAAGTTGGCCTCGACCATACATGTAAACAGCTTTACCCCTGGCTTTTGGTCTCTCAACTCTCTCCCAGCCTTGGGTTTCAGTGCTCTTCTTCCTTTAAATATTACCACCAGTTCTACAAATATAAATAGTTTTTAAAGAAAACACAGGCCGCCGAGGTTCTTCATCCAGGAGTCTCTCGTTTATTTCCAGCGATCCCTTTATATATCATTAGGCAGTAGGAGTGGAAGATTAAGGTGGGAAAGGAGGAAGTAGGGATTTTCTCTTGCCACACCGCCTGCAGCTGCCAGATGCTGACACTCCCTGACAAGGGAGTGTGCTAGGGCAGAGAAAGGTCAGGTCGTCCCTGTGGCGTCTTAGGCAGATAAACACAAGTCTGTGATGGCTTTATCGGCCGATCACCTGGCCGCCTTGACACGCACAACTGGGGGCACATCCCCCGGAGCCCTGGGGGTAGTGTGCTAACTCGGCACCAACATTTGGGGTCTGTGACCCTCACCTGGGAGCGCAATAAAGTTCCGACTTAGAAATGTGGCCTGACCTCGCATCCTTTAACTGCTCAGAGCCTCCTGATCCTTTCAGTCCCCACTTTACGTCCTGTGCCCCTGGGTGTCGTTGTGGTGATGTGTGTCACTGTCTTTTGCTACATTCTTGGTCCTGTTACGGGTGGACATTCTGCTCCACCAGCTGAGAATAAGCAGCAGCAAACACAGACTCTGAATTCAACCATGGAGAGTGAGGGACGAGATCATTCTGCTTGTGAGTCAGCCTGTAAGCGTCTGCGGGGCCAGGACAGGGCAGAGGCCCCACTCACGGCACAGAGAAGGGGTGCAGCCCCTGAGGGCTGCAGGGGCAGCACTGGAAGAGGGGGCTGATCCTCACTGAGCACCTGAAAACCACCAGGACAGAATCCTTCTCTGCAGGACAGGGTCCTCCCGTGCGGACTCCCGAGGCTGCACAGCCCCCAGCGCCCTCTGGGGAAGAAGCCAGCATGGCTTCTCCTTCCCACACCAGACGGGGCTCCCACTTGGGCAGAAAGAGTCACCTGAAGCGGACAGTTCCCTCTTCGACACATGCCAGTGGGCGGTTTAAATGCACACGGACACCTGCTGGGGACTTCTGGTGGCTCCACCCTTCAGCCCTGCAGACCTCCTGAACTGGGAGGGCTCAGTCCCTCCTTACAGGCAGATCCTGAGAGGACAGCAAACTTGGTTGCCTCTATCTTCCTCTCCCACCGCCCCAGCTGGGCAGACATCCAGTCAACGTTACAAACTTTGTGAGCAGAGGAGGGTTTTCAGGAAAGTCAGGGAGGAGGCTGATGTCTCCAACAGGATGTAGAACCCCAGAACCAGAGGTGGCTGTCCCCGTGGGAGATCCCAACTAGGATCCCAACGATGGGGGTGAGCTCTATAGAAAGTGTTTATTGGTAGGGCCGCAGCAGGCAATTCTCGAATAAAGGAATTTCAATAAAATTCTGCAGCTTGAACATCAACTCAAGAACATCAGAGTTCACCACCCACACGGATATAAACCCAGATGCCCCAGAAAATGCTGATCACTATGCTGCTCACTGCGCACAGTGCCCCCGACATCAGAAGAGAGTCAGCAAAGGTGGGTGGCGTCGAGGAGACGAGTCCATCCCAGCCAGTAACTTGGCACTTAGGGTTTATAGTAACAGAGGAGAGGAGGCCTAAGCCTGCGACTATTTTTGTACAGAGGGAGCACGGGGCAGGGCTTCAGGGGAACAGCAACAGAATGTGAGAGGACCCAGGAGGCGGCAGCCCAGGGGGCGTGAACTCCTAGGGAGAACTCAGCGTGCTTACTGCAGGGAAGAGGGACAGTGGAAGTACAGTTGTCCCAGATTACAGGTGACAGGAGACAAAATGATGACAGGAGGCAGGAAAGACTGATGACACCACAACATGATGACTGACGCAGGGTAACAGGAGGGAACACAGACGGAGCTCGGGATCCAGAACCCAGGGAAAGCTTGCTGCTGCTTGAGCAGAGAGCTAACGAGGATCCATCAGTTCCTTGAATGGATTATCCAGACATGTGCCATTCACACGGATTTAAATCCAGACGCCCAAACAAATGATGGCGCAGATCAAAGGCTCAGATGTAGATGGGGAATATGGGCAGAGCAGGAGAAATCAAGAGCCAGCTACCGAAGAGACAAAGGATCGTACACAGAGAAGTTCAGATGTGGAATAGAGGGACCCCGGGGCTCCAGCAGATCTGAAAAAGCCCTAGAAGGAGCTGACCCAGAGGAAGAAAGCATTGTTCTTTCAAACCCATGGAAGAGCTGAGATACTTATTTATGAAAAAAGAGAAACTTA
>NW_004567156.1:266063-282684 GCF_000260355.1 Condylura cristata
TTTTTTTTTTTTTTTTAACTTTGAGGTTGTTTTTCTTATTTTGGCCTCTGAGTGAAACTGTAGCAGTGTGGGATTTTCCACGCGTGGTAAGTGAGGACTGAAGAGCTCCCCATGTGTGTCTGCATGTTCTTTCCTGTGTCTGGTCTTGGCCTCTAGAGGTTGTAAAATTGGCATAGATGGTGCCTATAGACACTGAAAAAAATGACAATCTCTAGTTATGAACAAAAATGACAGGTTGTGGTTTCACTGTTAACACTGCCTACTGACTGAGCCGGAACTCTCAGAGATGAGATTGTTGTTGCTGCTGTTTCTGGTATTTGTGACAAAGCTTCCTAGAAACCTAAACTGAAGTACAGTTTGGTTGTCTCTCATTTGGTTAATTGAAGGTGATTTTGTAAAACCTCCATAGGCTCCTGAGATGCTCCACAAAGTTTCTCCCTTTTTGGGGAAAGGCATTACATGGACTTGTCCTGAAAGACCAAATTGACACCATGACAGGCTTCAGAATGCTTCTGAACCGGCCAGGCCTAAGTTTTGGTTATCGACAAGGCGCCCAGGCCAAGTTTAACTGTAAGTGTGATAATCTTGCTCATCATAGAACAGCCAATTAGCAAGTAGGCAGATAACCAGTACATATCAGGAAAACGCCAGGTGTCCTCAGGTATGCGGCCGGCCAAGTAGTGAAGGTCACAGCTTACATACATAGACCCTGTCTCCCTGCCCTGTACATAGATCACTTTGTTCAATGTCCATCAATCAATGTACTGCTGAGCTAAAACTCCCCTCTGCTGTGCTGAAACTCCCCTCTTCTGTAATAAACACCCTGCTTTCCCTGAGCTCAGGGCTCTCAACTTCGGCCACTGTGTCACTGCATGTTGGGAGCCCAGGCTCGAGCTTGCAATAAAGACCCTCCTGTGCTTTGCATTGGAATCGGCTCCTTGGTGATCTTGGGAAACTCGGAATCTGGGTATAACAGTCCTATTTGGTTTACCTGGTAGGCTGATACCAGAAGGGAAGCGTTGTCACTTGGGAAAAGGTAAAACTTTAGCATGTACAGAAATGCTAACACTGGTTTTCTGAAACGTGCACAAAAGCTTTCAGTACTTGATATGTATATAAATTGTCAATGTTGATTGTTGTCCTGCGTTACTGTATACTCCAGTGGCTTAATAGCTGCAGAAAATGTTTAGGAGAAATAAGCAATAAAAGGCCTCAACAGATTACATTTGATAGAAATTTTGACAGTAAAAATTTCCTACAAAGGACTGAAGAGACTGTTGGAGATAAACCTGATGTTTACTAAACTTTGTTCGAAAAAAATACCGGATAACAGCACAGGCATTTGGCTCCTGAGACCCTCTGGCAGGTTGTTGGGGTACACCCCAGGGCCTGGGGTTGCATTGTTATGACCCTGTGAGAGCCAGTCACAGCTGAGCAGTGAGTAACCAGGATACTTTTCCTTATTGGATTTATTTTATTTTATTTCTTTCATTATGTTTTGAATCAAAGAAAGTTTTCTTGTTTAGACTGGCTGGGATCTGCAGTAATGTAGCAATTTTTCCTCTGCAGAGCTATTTTTTTTCCCAGCTGGAGATACCAACACAGTATTGTAACAGGGTGGTGCCCAGGAAAAGGGGAAGCTCCAGGTTCTCTGCCCCACCTAGAAGGAGGGTGGAGCTGAGCAGAGAAAAAGAGAGAAGAGAAGGAATCTGGGAAGAAGGAAGCAGGATGGAAAGCCAGAAGGAGACCTGAGGAAGCCACATGGAGCAGCAAGCATGTGATGAAGAAACCGTGCTTGTTTCTTGGTCCTGGAATGGTTGAGGCAGATGTGGGTGAGAGACCTGTAGGGAGGTGACTATGGCAGTGTTTATATTGATTTTGATTTTGCTCTTTATTTCCCAGACTTGTCCGGCCATTTCTGACCCTTTTCCATGGGTCCTGGCCAGAAGGGCTTGTGGCAGGCTTTCAGGCCTTGCTTTGGGCCAATCCCTTTTGGGTGGAATTTTGCCCACGAGTGGATGTTTTGTCTTGATGCAAAGGATGGCAGAGCCTATTTGGAGCAGGCAGGTTTGGGGGTTCAGGGGTGCCCCTCTCTCCCTGCCCTGTAACAGTATGACAAGTACTGTTAGTTATTCTTTACTACTGATGTCAGACTCTGTTTTTGCACATGGGTGAGAACCCACAATCATGCAACCCGTTTCATAGAGGAGTTGCCCTGTAACAGGGAGGGTTTGAGGGGATTGAGAATGAATACAATAGGAACAGAACTGGGGATGGGGGTGGGAGGGCAACGGCTAAGATAATTATAACCTCAGGGCCAATAAAAATCATTCCAAGAAGAAAAAAATGTCCTGGTTACTCACTGCTCTGGTGCAAGCTAGTTAATTCATGCTGTCTGACAAGGTCCAAGTTTGTGGGGGCGCATTCCTAAAAAGTGAGGGGGCCCCAAACCTGGCTCCTGCTGGACCCTGTTATTTTGTTTTGGACACTCCTATAATTGTAACAATGTCTTCATTTGAATGATTCTGAAGTCAAAGGTGGCTTTATAATTGGCTGTTCTAATAAAAGCAATTGGTGGTTATAGCAAAGTCAATATTGTAAAATAAGGAGTATAAAAATAACCAGAGCTTTCTTCCTGCCCAGAATCAATAACCCAAATCCCATCATTCCACTATCTTAAACACTAAATTAGGCTCTGGGAAATTGGGACCCAGAAAACTTAAGTCTTTGTTGTTCTGCTTTTAATGAGAACTCCACTATCTCATTTAGTGATAGATTTGTGAGTAAAGTAGACTTTTCTACTCTTTCCCTCCATGGCCTCACTTCATTCTTTTCACATACAGGATGCTTTGATGAGAATGAGGGCCGTTAAATAGTAACTAAGGATAAAGGGAGCTTCCTTTTAGCTTAATCTTTCACTATGGTAAATATAAAACCGTTAGTCTTAAATTTTTATGAATTTATGTATATGTTTTAACATTAATAGATTGATTGTTCAGCTGTAAAGAGAATGGCTGAAACACCTTGTTAAACACCTTGTTTAACAACTGTGTGTGTTTTTTTAAGAATGATAAATGTTACAATCTTGGCTGGAGGTCAAAAAGCCCCCAAGCGTTCTTAAAAAAAAGGCAAGGTTGTTATCTTTTTGCTGAATGCATATGCTGATGTAATCCCACCACTTGCTTGTAATGTATAAATAAAGTCCCTGTGAGACAATCCCCAGGAGATACCTGTAGCTGAAAGAGTATTTGTATCCCCTCACTCATCTTCACCCAGGCCATGGTTTCCTGCGGGGAAACTGTCACACCAACTTCTGGAGCTGGCCTCCAGCACTGCTCAGCTGTGAGAGAGCTCAGGCTCTCACAGGATCATAACAATGCAAACCCTGGACTCTGGGGTGTACCTGAACAACCTGCCAGAGGGGTTCAGGGGACAAATGCCTGTGCTGTTATCCAGTGGGCCACCTCCTAGACCTCCTTGCCTTCCAGAACCAACTCACAAGGCCTGGCCTTGCCAGCATGGACTTATTTCTCCAAGATTTGGGCTGACCACTTCAAGTGAAGAGTAGAGAACAGGGTGGCCTCCAGGGAGCGCTAGAAAGCTGCCAGAAGTGACAAGGCCTGGGTGAGTGGATGGGGTGGGGTTTGGGGAGTTTGGCTGTTCACCCAAGAACTCAAGCACAAGAAGGAAACAGGTCACCAGGCCCTTCAGAACATGCCCCACATGCTCTGTGGTGCCCCAGCCCTGATACAGGAAGCAACTTTTCTGAAAAAACAGATGTTCCTGGTCAAGAAGGATATTAAAACTACAACAGGACACATTTCAGTCGGTGCAGGTGTTGGACCAGGTCACATCCAGAGCACAGCTGCTGCAGAACCTCCCAGAAGCTGACAGTGAGAGTGTTGGGAGCTGACACTGAGGAGACACTGAAACTGCAGATAGAGCTGAGATTCCTGCCAGGCTCAGAGGCTCAGGGAACAGCTTAGAGATGGTCTCATCTAGCAGGATGTTCAGAGAAATGGAGCACTGGGGCTTTGAAGCACAGGCTGGAGGTTGTGACCTGCCCCAGAGTGTGGCCACAATCACTGCTCAAGTCTGTGGTCTTTTTTTCTTCTTTTTGTTAACCCTAACCCTGTCTGTGGTATTTCATGACCATTTCCAAGCCCACAGAGGAGCTGAAGTAACAGAGCAGAGCACACAGCCAGACCCAGCTTAGCACCCCTGAGCTGTATCCATCTGTGTTCATCCACCTTATTTTTCTGATGCATTTCAGAGTAGTTGCACGTGTTAGTACATACTGAATCTCAACACTTGAGCATGCCAACTTAGATCTAGAGGTCAAATTGGTTTTTTTTGTTTGTTTGTTTTTTGAGAAAAACTGTCTGGAGAAATGCACACATCTTAGGTACACTATTAGAGGAGTTCTGACCCCTGTCAAGAACATTATGATATATTACTCTTTTCTTCTCTTAGAAACAATGACTTTTTTTTTTAAAGATTTATTTATTTATTTATTGATATAGAACTGGGGTACAGGCCAGAGATGTGGAGCGTGAGAGGATTCACCAGAAACAGAGTGGGGAACAGAACAGGCAGATCGACAAAGTACACTGCTGAGGGGAGCAGCGGAAGGGTCAGGAGAGGCCTGCCACACCAGTGGATCTCCTCCGGGGCAGGCGGGAATCAAACTCATGCAGAAGTGGCTTAAGCTTCTCAGTGCTGTGCTTTAACCTGCTGCGCCACCAGGGAGGGCCCGGAAACAATGACATTTAAATAATTTAAATGATGTGTCTCTCTTTTAAAAAAATATTTATTTATGCTTACAGAACTGGGGTACAGGTCAGAGGTGTGGGGAGAAAGAGGATTCAACAGTGACAGAGTGGGGAGCAGAACAGGCATTATACTGAAACACACTGCTGAGGGGAACAGCGAGCGGGTCAGGAGAGGTCTGCTGGGCCATGTGTGTCAGCTCCCTGACCAGGATTGAACTGGTGCTGCTGTGGCTTTGGAGAGCTTCATAATGCCGGGCTTTAACCCATTGCACCACCAAGGAGAGCCCCTCATGTGTCTCTTTTAATAATATAATTTATCCAGCTTCCTTCCTTTGAGTAACCATCACAGTCCAGTCTGCAGCTCCCTGGCCCTTCCCTTCTCAGCACGCTCCTGTGACCACACTCTCCTTGGGGCAGAGCCCACGCCTGGTTCCTCGTACTACATTTATTCTGATAACTTTGATCTTACAACCATATATATTATATATATGTATATATATGTATATGTGTGTGTGTGTGTATATATATACATATACATATATATATATTAGGGGTTATAGGTGCTGAACTGCAAAATATGTTATCTCCCCATATAAATATGATATATCAATACATGGTATGTTATTCATCTTTGATGTTTCAGCAAATAAGTTTATCTAACTCTCCCTTTTCCTTTTATGCTCAAGACTATTAGTCATAAGCAGCAGCTGGGTTGTTTCCACATCTTCACAGACATATGTGAACTTGTATATCTATGGTTAATATTGTTATCATCAGTTTTATTAGACAAACTTGTATTTATAGGCAATGTCTGAGCAAACTGATTAGAGCAAGAAATGGACATTTCTTCTGGAAAAACAACTGGCTGAACATAGATGAAAAAAAGGTTTTAGGGCCTCCCTGGTGAACAGGGGTGAAAATCTCAGTACTATGAAGCTATCACCAGCCACTGCTGCATGAGTTTGATGGCTCAGCAGGCCTCTCCTGTCTCATCCGCTGCTCCCCTGAGCAGTGTATTTCAGTAGATATGCCTGTTTTGCTCCCCACTCTGTCTCTGGTGATTTCTCTGGCTCCCCACTCCTCTAGCCTACACCAAGTTCTTGAATGCATACATATATGAAAAATTTAAACAGGCCAGAAAACTTATACCCTTCAACTTCAAATTGACCATCAACTTTTCTTAGATTTTTTGAAGACATAAAAATAAAAGTCATTTCACATAATAGAATGCAAACTACATAACTTTACTTTGTTAAGTGGTGGGACAGGCAAAACATGTCTTAGGTTTTAGTTGAAATGATCTTCAAAAGTGTTCAGACTGTGTCCATCTTGTTTTGGGGCAATTTGCCTCCCTGGGCCTAAGCAGAGGACAGTGTTAAAATCCACGTATGATCCTCACTGACACTGTGGTGTAAACAGGTGTCTAGCTCTTTGTGACTCAAACAGCCACAAACTCCCCGTGTGCACTGGGTGAGCCTGAAGAGTGCTTCTAAGTCATTTCCTCTGTGGTCTGTGGTATGACCTTACTGCAGCTTCTAGAAAAACAAATGAATTTACTTTGTCTCCAGATTCATTCTCTTGGGACTTGAGGAGAGGCTTCCCTGCGCCCTCTATCTACATCCCTGGACAGGGGGTCTCTGTCCACATCCCTGACTCATGGTTTTGCTTCAATAATCTGTGACTCTTAAATCTGTCCCAATCCTGAGCCTCACTCATCTCTCCCCACACCTCATGTGGAACATAACTCTTGACAGCATCCTGGTCCTGGACAGCCCCTGGTCTGTCCTCACAGGTTTTCTGTCCTCTCAGGAGGACCCTTTGACCCCCTTGGCATCCCTGGCCCGCCAGTCAGTCCCCACAGACACCCCCTAGAGCAGGAGAGGCCTCTCCTCATGTCCTGCAGCATCACAGCCTGGGAGACCGTCCCCCAGGCAGGCGATACCTGCACACTCAGACCCATGGGAGGAGCAGGGCAGGATGAGGGCCTGCGGGGTTCAGGTGGGGATGAATCATCCACAGGCCTCTCCCACTCGTGGGTGCAGGTCACCTTCCCAAACAGTCCCTAGATGCAAAGTGGTGCCTTTTGGCTGCAGGTCAGAGATGACATAAAGGGGGTGCTTTTCCTGCCCTTCCTTCCCAGGTGGGCAATGAGCCCCCCACGCCCACTCACACCTCACTGTGTCCTCACCTTCTGAACTGCTCCTGGCCAGCTCATAGACTACAGAACAGAGAAATCCCAGCCTAAGAGGGAAGGACAAGTGTCAGTTCTTATGCCACAGCTGAGGCAGGAAGTGAAATGCCGGAGATTGAAGGGAGAGACTCACATCAGTTGACAGGGAAGCTGCCTTTGTCCTCAGTGAGACCAAGTGAACACGAGGACTTTGGGAAACTAATGGACATTTTCTGTCTCAATTTAAAGCCAAAATAAAAAAGACACAAACTGATTATTACTTATTAATGTAAACTTGGAACAAATGTTGTCTTATTAAAGAAAATTACCAGGGCTTGAAAATTACCAGGGCCCTGTGGGTGTCACATACATCCTGGAAGTGTGTCCTCATTGTCACTTGACTCAAGGTATTTTTCAATTTCTCTGTGATCTCCTCTGTAACCCAGAGTTCTCCAGGAGTGTGGGCTTCACGCTCCATGGAGAGGGAGGGCCCTGATTTCTTTTATGGTTTATTTCTAGCTTGGTGCTAGAAATATGACCAGAGAAGATAGCTGGAATGACTTTTGATCTTAATGTATCTATTGTCTTGTGCCCCAATATGTGATCAATTCTAGAGAACGATCCAATGTGTACTTGAGAAAAATATGTACTTGGATTTTTGCGGGTGCTGTGTCCTATAGGTGTCTGTTAAGCCCCTGAGGTCTCAGTCTTTATTTGGGCTCTAGTGTCTTCGTTTATTTTTTGTCTCTTTGATCTGTCCATTGGTGAGAGCGGGGTGCTGAAGTCTCCTAATATATGTGCATTTTTTCTAATGTCTGTTTTCAGAGCTGGTAATAATTGTCATATATTTTGTACTCCTTCATTTGGTGAGTCTACCTGCACCCCTGTGTTTCTTGCAGCACTACTTACAACAATATGGACGAAACTGAAAGAGATCATGTTCAGTGAAATCAGTCAGAAGGAAAAAGAAAAATAGTGGGTGGTTTCACTTATAGGAGGAATATAAGGGGACTAATAAGGGACCAGGAGAAACACAACAACAAAACTAAAATTGGACAGTGAAGTATAAATCAGAGATATTTTTCAGGGGAGGAGGATGGGGAGGGATCAAAACAAGGTTGGGCAGAGCACAGGGGACGGTGGTGATGGTGTTCGGGAGAGCAGTGGTGGAAATACTTTGGACTACACCTGAGAGAAGAAATCAAACATTGTAAAAAAAAAAAAGATTAATGATGTAAAATATATAGATATAAACAAATTATTTATTTGAGAAAAGAACCACTAGGGTGGGACCTCCCTGGTAGTGCAGGGGTTATTGTCTCAGCTGACACAAGCTATGCAACCTCTATCGACTGACATATTCCGGATAGAGACGGAAGTGCTCTGAAAAATCAGAATTTCCATGCTAACTTATGTTATGACCTCCCTTTTTTGTAATATCAAAATATTATGAACAACCTTCAGCTTACAGCCAGATTGCCTTAGCCTCATAAGGTGCTGCCTGGCTCAGTTGAGCAAATGCTGCCCATGACAGGAAATTCCTCTAGAAAGCAAAAATTAATATTACAACTGGCTGATCAATTATAACAAAAATCAATATTGTAAGACAAGGCAGTACTAGAACATGCTAAAAAATAACTAAAGTTCTTTTATTGCCTGGACCAAAATCCAATCTTATCACTCTACTCTCTTACTTAAGCTTTTATTGCTTAGTCTTTAAAAGAGGAATCTTATCTCCCTTAGTGATTTATCTACCAGAAAACTCCAGCCTAGTCTTCAACCTTACTTACCCTCTTTGACAACTTCTCCTTGGCCTGTGACCTCACCTTATCCCCCTTCATATCTCCAGCCCAGCCTCCACCCTAGTCCTCGACTTGACTTTACCCTCTAAGTGGTCTCAATGAGAATGAAGATCATTAAGTATCATCTAAGGTTTAAAGGGACTTTATTTTAGCCAACCAACACTGTAGTAAATATAACAAAGTTAGCCTTAAATTTTATGAATTTATGTACCTATCTTAACTTTAATAGATTGATTTTAAGAATAATGAATGTTATATCTCAGATAAAGGGCAATACGACCCTTAACTGTTCTTAGAAAAAAAAAAATGATTGTAATCTCTCAGCCCAGTTCACGAGCTGATGTCATCCCACTGCTTGCTCCTAATGTATAAAATAAACTTCTGCTAAAGGCAGAACAGGGAGACTTGCACCCAACTCCGATTCCCGTGTCTTCCTCACTCCCCTTTCCCCTTTTTCCCCTTTTCCCCCTTTTTTAGGAATCTCAGCTTGCCAACGCCACTCCCACCTTGAGACACTGCCTGTTCTGCCCCCCCAATAATCTGTGATTGGGGAACAAAGGGTCTCTGACACTCAGCACTATGAAGCTGCCCACAGCTTTGTCATGGGCGTGACCATGGGGTCCTGGCAGAGGCTGACGCGATAGACACCTCCTCTACCATGGTGATCTGTGGGGGCCTCTGTGCCTCCGCGCCCCTCTAACCGTCTCAGCAGGAAATACAGGCCACAGAGGACACAGAGAGCACTGTGGGTGCTTGAGTGGAGGTTGGGTGTGGCACAGGCATCTGGGGGGTAGCCTGACCCCAAAGTCTGGTACAGGGTCTTCACTCAAGGCCAACTCAGTAATGAAAACAGAACACCTCTCCTAAAGAAACAGCTGTCCACCATAGTTGTATCTTCAACAGTGATGTCCTCCAAGAGTAAAGACAAAATGGGTCGTCAGACACACGAACCAGGCTGTTTTCTAAAGGCCACCCTGTGTGAGATGGCCCCGGACCTTCTCTGGGCTGAGGGCAAATGACACACAATGGGGTCTCAGAGAGAGGACGAGCATCAGGAATTCAAAAATGTCACTATAGCAAAATTCTATCTTTTTCTTTCTTAGAGATATGTGACTCCCAACACCACCAACATAGAGATGGAGAGTTTAGTGTCTTAATGATTGCAAGATCCTTGAATTGTGTAAACCTTTATGTGAGTAATGGAAGTGGGGTTTGAGTGATTTAATCCGGCTTCTACAAGAACAGTCCTGCCTCTTCCCCTGCGCTGCCCACCGAGGCGGCAGCTGTGTCCCTCCCACCTCCCAGCCCGCCCCCCAGGTCCCTTAAAAAGGGACCAAGAAGTTCCCCCTGCGCTAGTCAGACTGAAGGTTAACGTGATGGTAACCGGCAGCAACCCCGGGGCACGGATAACGGGGCACAGAGGCTGTGGTCAGATCTGATGCTCAACGGGGTTTCGCTAGGGCAGCGCTGCTGGATCCGGTGTCGCCCCCCAACAGCAGAGATTTGGCCTCTCACACGTTTTCTGTGGGGGAGGGGTCAGGAATGGGTCACTTGGTGTGTTCAGCCCGGGCCTCACCAGGACCAGCCTGTCTCTTTCCAGGCAAAATACCTGTAAGTTCTATGTCTTTTCTAGCTGTTGTCTTGCATGTCCCACACCTCGCACAGCAGGGAATGAGACAGAGGCAAGCTCAGGTCTGGTTTCAGCCCTCTGCTGTGCTCTCAGGCTTATATCCCCGGGGTGCCCAGAGACTCGAGGTGCAGTGTCTGGGATTGGGAGCACCCGGGCAGGAAGGCTGCACCTGGCAGTTTCTCCTCATTACGGGAGCTCTTTTACCTTTTGACTTATTTTGTTGGCATAATCCCTTCCTGCTCCGTCTGTTTTCACACAAATGGTATGCGTCTGTCTTTTTAAAAAAACCACTGAGTAGTTTTCCATTTTGTAAATATGACACATCTTTTTGATCCATTCGTCTGCTTGGGGCATTTGGATTGTTCCAATCTTGTAAACAGTCTGCAATACACATAGGGGTGCAGGTTTCCTTTCATACCAGTGTACCTAGGAAATAGGCTAAATTCCTAGGAGTGGAAGTGCTGGATCATACATTAGATCCATTTTTAGTGTTTTGCGGAATCTCCACACAGCTCTCCATAGTGGCTGCCCAGTTTATATTTCCTCCACTTGCCATCAGTTTATATTCCCTCCTTCCTGCCATCAGCTGTCCCACCTGACAGAGGATTTGGGGAGAAGATCGGAGCCCATGATTTGATCTCGTGAAACTAACATGCTCCAGGCCTCAGGATCCTTCTCATATTCTCGAACTGACATTAAGTTAGACCTGGGGTCTGGGAAGCTCAGAACCGCCTCAGGGAACCACCGACTCTACATAACCCACAGACACTGAGAAGGACAGTCCCCCTGGTTCACTGTGGTACTGAGGACAGCACTGGAGACCAGAAGATGTTCCAGCTCCATCCGACTAAGTAAATAGAAACACAGTTACATTTGAATGGAGGCCTTGGAGGTGGCCTGTTACTAAAATCTGAAACAGGCCTCTCTGGTGGCACAGGGGTTTGTCTTGGCACTGTCAAGCTATCAGCAGTCACTGCATGCAAATTCAATCCCTGACCAGGGGCCTGACCCACATGGGGCAGCAGACCTCTACTGTCATGCCCACTGCTCTCCTGAGCAGGGTACCTCACTTGATCCACCATTTCTGCTCCCCACTCTAATTCTGGTGAATTGTCTCACCAGCACACCCTTGGTCTACACCCCAGCCCTTGAATGCATATATGAAATAAATCTTTAAAATAAATAAATATAGGCTCTGCCTGTTGGCACAGTCAGTTAAAGCACAGCAATGCAAGCTAGTCACAGCTGCTTCAGTGTGAGTTCGATCCCCGCCCTGAAGGTGACATACATGGCGCAGCAGACCTCTCCTAACTTGCCCATTGCTCCCCTCAGCAGCGTATTTTATTAATCTGCCTACTCTGCTCCCTCCCCTGTCTCTGGTAATCCTCTCGCTGCCCCTGCACCTCTGGTCTGTACCCCAGTTCTGTATGCGTAAATAAATCTTTAAAAAATAATAAAATAAATACAATCTGAAACAATCCTTACATTTGTCCTCATCCTTCCCCCAAATCATAGGTGTCTCTCAGACAGATCCTGACTATGGGTAGACTCAGGGCAGACCGTGGGGTGACCTATGGCTCAGTTGTCTCCCCTGGAACTGGGACAGTCACTATTATTAGTGACTGTTACAGAAACAGCTTGAGCCGAGTGTCACCTCACAGTACACAAAGCGCTGTCACTGTCACGTGGCTCTGGAGGCCAAGGCAGAGAGCTATTCTACACAGGAGAGAAACGAGCCTCAGAAGGAGGCTGCACCCACTGATGCCACAGAGGCCACGGCACGTGTGTCCAGTTCCTTCCTTCCTGCTCCCTCAGAGAGAAGAGCAGCTCTCATGGGCCCTGGCGGTGATCTCACCCCGGGTCTGCAGGGTCCACATGGGGAGAGGGGGCTCTGGGCATCTCTGCCTTAATGTTCCTCTCACTGTCTGTGGCCACAAAGGCTGTTTCTGCCTGATGTGGACACTCACCAGGCAGCTCACACATCGTGTATGTCCTTTGCTCTCTGGGCTGGCGGCCATGGCTGCTGCTTACTAAAAGGAAATCATCATTTATTTTACATGATTTTCTAAAGTAATTTCCTTCACCAAAAGTTGAAACTTTCCCTGTGCTGTCTTTTAAGCCTGGTTGCTCCCCACACAGGCTGCTGAGTGATTTTCATGGCTTTATTTACAATATTTATTCACCATCTGCAGCTCCACCAGAGGAATCAGGAGCATCTGCACTGGCCGTGGACCCTAACTAGGCCCCTCACGCTCACAGGCCTCACCCTGGGGAGCTTCCCCCTGCGCCTGTGTGGTGTTCCCAGGGTGTCTGTCCTGACATCTCCTGTTTAGCAACAGAGTGTTTTGTCATTCCACCACCCAGGACTCCTCCCTACAAATGAGTGTCCTTGTGATATGAAACTTGGATTCCTCATTTATCTCTGAATTGAGAACCTTTTAGTGAGGATGGTTGAACTATTTTGAGAGAAAACAGACACCCACTGCTACTTGGCTTGGATGGATATTGTTTTAAGGGTTTAATCTTTATAGTGAAATATCATGAATGACATTCAACCCAGGATAAGGAATATCCTCATTATAGATAAATGGCTTCCTGTGGCCGAAGTAAATTTTCCGCTCATGTCCTGTATTTCCATGAGGAAAACACAGGAGGAGGTGAGTGTCCAGCTACTTTCTGAGCCCCTCAGCTCTGTCCTCCCTCAGGGTCAGGGGACGAGCAGGGACAACAGTGCCTGTGTCCAGGTTCTGCCATCACCGGCCTGAGGTCTTTTCATGGATCACCCTCCAGGGGACAGTGAGGATGACTGTGGAGGTCTTTACAGCTCAGGGCCTTCCATTTCCTGTGGCCCTGACTGTCTGGGGAGTCCCTCCCTTATTGACTGTCACTTTTCAAAGAAGGTGTTGTTACAGGGCAACTCAGTGTGGACTGGGCTGCCTCACCTAAGCACTGAAGTTTCAACTGCAGGCACACACATAATGGCCATATTTTCAAGAGAAAAGGGAAATGAATACCTCAGGGAAAGAGAGATAAGTTGATTAATATGCTACCAGTTCTGCTGACCTGGATACCCAATGCATACTGAAAACTGGTCAAAAGACCCCCGGAGCCCACAAGTCGGCTTTATATCCCAACCTGGCTACATAATTCCACCGTCAGGTCCCAGCGTGTTTCTCTTTGGTGGTGATGGGATTTGTAGTTTCAGTGACTGGGGCGGGGTGGGGTCCACAAAACAGTGCTGTAGAGTTCAGTCAGGACATTCTTGCCCCTTACAGTGTCAGGGGTCAGCACAGGCCCTGCAGGGGCCCGTTTGGGCCCCTCTCACCTGGGAGCTGAACCAGGTCCTGTTCTGCTCACAGCCTGGCAGGGGCTCCCCACCCACAGTCACCCCAGGCCATAGGTGACCCCTTGCCAGGCCTCTGACACCCCCTCCTGTATCCCTCCCTCTCCCCCTGCCCCAGCTGACCCTCCCCCTCTGTCTTGCACACCTGGCACCAGCCAGCCCCCCACAGCCTGTTCCCTCCATGGACCCTCACACCAACTCCCTCCCAGGGCTTTTCTCCATCCCACCCTCTACACTGACTCCATGGATGGACACAGCTGCTGCCCCCACACCCCTCCCCCTGCTGCCCGACCTGTCCCTGCCTGTCCCCCCTCTCAGTCCCTCAAAGGTGGGAGGTTGGGTTTCTTATTTTTATTATTCACTGTATCAGGCTAGAAAGCAGCTCTCTGAAGATAGTGATCTATTTTGTACATAGAACCTAGCACAAAGCTGATAAATAGGGTGGAATGAATTAAGGACTGACAAGTGTTTCTGGTACACATAAAGTCAAAATCAAAAAATGAGGGAAGTGGTATTTTCATACATTTATCAGTTGACTTTTTGAAACCCCATAAACCCCCACTGAGCAACAGTCATCCCTCCCCCTCCTGTTACAGTTCAGTGACTACATTTACCTGTGTCATCATAAGAGTAAATGGGGCACCCCATCTTTCTAGAGCCAGGCCCCCTCATGCATAGCCCTCCTTCTAGAAAGGAAGAGCTCCCAGAGCCCCTGGGATCCCCGACCTGAAGGAGACACAGCATGGAGAGACACACTCACCTGGGGACCCCCGGGGGCAGCAGGAGGAGGATCAGCAGGGAGGGAGGAGGCAGAGCAGAGCTGGGCAGGAGCAGGGCGCCATCTCTTCAGGCTGGGGAGACACAGGGCCGGAGGCAGCCAGGCCACACAGAGGAGCAGACAGTCAGGAGCTCCGGGCTCAGGAGGTTGCAAGGATCCCACTGGCAGAAGCAGGGCCCTTCCTGGGGACCCAGTGATACCAGACCCAGCTCTCAGCCCCAGCCCTCAGCTCCACCTACCCTAGGGGGAGGGGAGCAGGAAGGGAACTGGACTCAAAACTGCACTCCGAGAAGACACCCAGAAATCTCATCTCTACGGCCCATGTGGGAGGAAAAAGAGGGGGGATAGAGGGGGACATCCCTTGGGAACACTGGACACCCTGCAGGGTGACACACTCCCCCCATACCCTCTCACAGATCCCAGGGCCTGGTCCTGCTCCTTGGTCAACACACAATGTTCACTGTCATGTCTTGTCAAATGTAAATTGCCCTGAAGCTGAGGGGCTACCAGTGTTCCTCTTCAACGGACATACACCTCTTCTCTTTCCATTGTTTTAAAAGCTTCTGAAATAGTTTCAGTTAAATACCTAAATTCACCAAAAGACAGTGGAGAATGTAAACTGAATTGTGATTGTAAGATACAACTGCTGATGGGAAGGATTAACCCCTTTCTCCAACGCACAATCCAGTCATGTATGTGACAAGGTTGGGGTGAGGGCTCACGCAGAAAGCCTCTTCCATGAACGGTGCTGGGAACACGGGACAGCCACGTGCAAAAAGATGAAGCAGACCCGTGTCTCACACTTCACACAACATCACTCAACATGGACAGGGGCCAGGTTGTGAGACCAGAGGCCATAAAACACATGGGAGAAAGCGTGGACAGACACACCAGGACACACATTTCAGAGGCGTCTGTGGCTCCGTCCCTGCAGCAGGGACACAACAGGACCATAAGCAGCAGGGCCCACGTCAGACTGAAAAGCTTCCGCACAGGAAGGTGCCATCACTGACACAGATGCTCGGAGGAAGAGAGAATGTGGCCACTGCCCTCTACAGGGAGACAGCAGAGATCCACCCTGTCAGGGGGACAGGCCTGGGCTCTGTGGGGCGCCTCCAGACAGCCAACAAGCAGGGTCAGCAGTGAACCTCCAAGCACCTTCACGTTTCACATCCCTGGCCACTGCTCTGAGAGAATGGGGGTGAGGGGGGATAGGGGCGGCGCAGCGCCCTGAAGGCCTGCTCCACCCTCTCATCCCCCGCTGACCTTGTTATGATGAGTCACACAGTCACAGCAAGGGGCCCCTCAGCACAGCCCATCACCACTGCTGCTCCCAGTATTCGCTGTGTTCACCCCAGAACTTGTCATCAGCCTCCAGGTACCCTGACACTGGCTCATCAAATGCTGTCAACACCCAGCACTCCTTTGGGCCCATCAGGCCAGAGATCTCAGCTCAGGGAAGAGTTTGGCTTTAAGAAGCCAGAGCAGGGCCTCCCTGGGGCACACAGAGGCAGACTCAGAGTTTTAGAGCTGTTGTCACCTCAGCCACTGTGGCCGGAGATGGATCCCAGCCAGGGAGGTGACCCCCATGGCAAACAGACCTCTGTTGTCTCCCTGCTGTTCCCACCAGCAGTGTGTTTCAGTAGATCCACCTGTTCTGCTCCCCACGCTATCTCTGGTGAATCCTCTCACCCACCACACCTCTGGCCTACACCCCAAGTCTTGTTCAAATGAATAAATAAAAATGATGCAAATTAAAACCACAATGAGATACCACCTCACCCCAGGAAGAATGGCACAACTTCAAACAACTAGCAACAACAAATGTTGGCGAGGATGTGGAGAAAAAGGAACTCTCCTGCACTGCGGGTGGGAATGCAAACTAATACAACCACTATGGAAAACTGTTTGGAGGTTCCTCAAACTGCTACACATGGAGCTTCCCTACGACCAGCAATCCCACTCCTAGGTATCTACCCAAAAGACACAAAAACACTGATTAAAAAAGATACCTGCATCCCCATGTTTACTGCTGCTTTATTTACAATTGGAAAAAACATGGAAGCAGCCCAAATGCCCAAAAGTAGATGACTGGATTAAAAAGATGTGGTACATATATACATTGG
>NW_004567156.1:285799-287938 GCF_000260355.1 Condylura cristata
CCTTCTCCATCTCCATGCTGCCCCCGCCCCTCCCACTTGCAGACCCTCGCCCATCTCCCCCTTTGTATAAATAGCCCTGCACCCTCCCAAAACGCAGGACAGTGGTCTTTTGGACATGAGTCTGCTGTCCTCCTCATTTGTTGACAAATAAAACCGCTTTCCTCTTCCTCAAACTCTGGTTCCTTTTATTGGCTGGGGGAAACTGAGATTGGTGTTCGGTAATACATAGTTTCCTAAAAGTTGTGATGTTGGGAATTAGCTGTGTTTAAAGGTGATCACTTAAAAAAAAAAAAAAGCAAAGCTGGTATTCAGCCATAAAAAGAGTAATTAACCTGCTATATGTCAACAAATTTGCTCTTTGATCTTAATACCAAAAATTTTCTTTATGCAATTATTTTCTAAAAGACAAATCCACTTATCATTACTTAAAGTTTTATTTAGATTAATTATAAAGATATGTTAACTATCTAAAATCATTTTATTGAAAATTACTGAACTCTCAGGTTCCCTTTCTGCTTATTATTATTATTTTTAATATTTATTTATGCATACAGAACTGGGGTACAGGCCAGAGGTGCAGGGGCAGTGAGAGCATTCACCAGAGACAGAGTGGGGAGCAGAACAGGCCCACTGACAAAGTACACTGCTGAGGGGAGCAGTGGCGGGTGAGGAAGGGTCTGCTGCACCATGTGGGTCACCTCTGGGGCAGGTGGGGATCGAACTCACGCTGAAGTAGCTTTAGCTTCTCAGTGCTGTGCTTTAACCCGCTGGGCCACCAGGGAGGGCCCTCTGCCTCTTATTTTCAGGGAGCTGAAATTTTGATGTCACATAACCGAAAGGAAAAATTTAAAAGCTACATTTAAGACATTCAATCCAAAGAGACAATAGTATAACAATTACTTTAATATTTTACAGTGTAGAACAAAATACTAGGATGATATAAATCTGAATACAAGTAAAATGTGTGTGTTTTAAAAAGAGGGTTTACTATCAAAATAAAACTGGTTATCTTTGAAAAAAGTATTATAAGAAGGGAAAACAAAAGAAAATATTTAAACTCAAAGAAAGGCAATCAGGATGGTGTCTCTTTTCTCTCAACAAGTTTGTCTTTTTATATTCTAAAAAAATGAAAGAACATTCCGAAGAAGACAATATGGAAATGAAGCACCAGGGGGTTCGCAAGGCAGAGCACCTCTTGCTGTTTCCCCACCTCCACATGCTGCCTCACAAGGACACGGCCACTGCCTGTCCCCTTGGCAGGCCCTGCCCACCCCCCTATTTTGTTCTCCTTTGTATAAATACCCCTGCTTCTGCCACAGAGCAGGACAGGGTCTTCTAGACACGAGTGTGCTGCTCTCCTCAGTGTGTAGACAGGTCAAACTAATTTTCTTCTCTTTTTGTTGGCTGAGGTGAATGGAGGCCAGTTCTCATTATCAAAGTGCTTCCTTGGGCACTTCAAGTAGTGACTCATTCTGTAGATTTCTAATCTCCATAAAACTTGAATTTTCTCCTTTAAATTTTCTTTTATTGGTTCTCCTAGTTTGACCTTGATCTCGCTGATTGTACTTATACATGGCCTCGACCTGTTTTCCCAAGTATTTCTTCCTTCTTTCACCGGGAGGGAGTTCCAGTCTAGGCTGTGACAGGGGCGGCACTGACACCGGCCAGGCACAGCCCAGTAGCTGAGCGGCCACCACCTCTGTTCCTTACCCTCAAGCACGGCTGCAGGCTGCCCGGGCTCAGAAACAACAGCAACGGGGCTTATTTAGCCAAGCAGGGAAAGCAACGAGTTACTGTTACAGGGTAGCCCAGGGTGGACTGGGCCGCCTGCCTGTGGGGCCTCACCCGCGTGATCAACATTCAGTTACACTGCAGGCACACACAAAAGCGTCAATAACGGGTTTATTTACAAAAGAGGGAAGGAATAGGAAACAACCCAGGGAAAGAGAGTGGGATACACAGTAACTGGAATACCTTACGGCTAGGCTGAGTGAACACACCGAGTCACGTGGTCCGGAGAGCAGTTTCCAGAGCAGGAGCGTGAGAGATGCAATCGCACCCTATTTATCCCCCAAATGTCCCAGAATTCCTGCTAGCTCTGCCCTTGGGTCCTCACAGTTCTCTCCCCGGTGCTGCTGG
>NW_004567156.1:290063-291476 GCF_000260355.1 Condylura cristata
TCCTGACCCTGGGCCAGGCCAGCAGGGCACAGGCTCCCCCCTCCATCCTGTGGGTCCCCCTGAGCTCTGCTCTAGAGAGTAGCTGACACCCATGGAGGAAGTGACCTCCCCTGACCCCCGACACGGAGAGGGTGTCAGGCTGGAGCTCCCTGACTCTGAGGACAGTGGGGTTTGCAAAGACACCAAAGAGAATGAGCTTGAAGTGAACGTGGGGCTGGGGCGGGGGTTGGGGGGGGCAGGGGGACCTGTCAGGGGTGAGGTGCTACCACATCCCAGCAGGGACCCCAGGGGGTCCTGCCCACTCCCTACAGCTCAGCCCAACCTTAACTGTCTCTCAACTTCCTCCTGGCCTCTGAGCCGCTGCTCTCTCAAGCCCTGCTCAAAATAGCTCCTTGGTGGAACTTTTGACACTGAGGTGTTTGATCTATTTTTAGAATTTAAATTCATTTATGCGGGGGCGATATATATGGTGTGCCCCTCTCTCCCCTGTCCCCTCTCTCTCTCTCACACACACACTCCCCTTCCTCACACTGGGTTTGTCTGACCCTCTGTCCCTGGCTCCCCTCAGGGCCCCCCTCTCTGTAATGTCTCTACTCAGGGCATCTGAGCAGCTCCAGGAGTCCCTGCCCCTCCTGCCTCTGACCTTGTGGGAAACCAGTTGCCAACCAGGATGGGGAGCAACAGGGGCTCCCAATCACTGCTGGCAAGAATAGAAAATAACATGTCGCTATGGAAAATATCAATTTCTCACATAGTGAAATACACACTCACCCTCAAACCTGCTGGTTACTTTCTTAGCTGTTTACCCAACTCATTATAAAATTTATTTTTACAAAATACCTACACACAGGTGTTTAGAGGGGGGCACCCCCTACCCATGGGCCCCACACAGTCATTCCATCCCACTCCACTGCAGTGTTGAGTGTGGACACAGGAAGAAAGGACTTCCCAGGGAGGCAGTGGGGACCTGGCCTCACCAGGTGGGGAGAGGGATCCCCATCAGGGAGGGTCAGGCCAGGGGACCCCCAGGGTGTGTGCTCACTCCATCCCCCAGTCCCCCAACCTCAAATGGAGGCCCCTCTACCCTACACCTGGACAGGACCCCTTAATGTGAAGACCAGGGAGACCCAGGAGAGGCTGAGAGCCCGACTCAGCCAGAGCAGCCTCAGAGATACAGTCGAGACTAAACGTGGGATGAGGATGGAGCCTGGGACAGAAAAGGGAAAACCACGACACTCAAATAAAACAGAGTTTAGTAATAACGCTCACCCTTGCTTCATCAGCTGCACGAATAAAACAGTGATGTAAGATGTTAGCAACAGGGACAGTGAGTGGGGGAGACACAGGGACTCTACTCAGTTACATTCCATACATTGCAGACTGTTTTTTAAAAATGAGGTCTACTTAAAATAC
>NW_004567156.1:292519-300598 GCF_000260355.1 Condylura cristata
CCCCACTTTAAATTCTTAAGATCTTTACATGACATAAAATTCTCCAATTAGATGAACAGTTAAATATAAATGATATAAATAACAAATAAACAAACAAACATAATGGAATCCTGAGCCGCCATTGAGCACGGATGGCGCCCGCCGTCCCCTCATGCTGAAATGTCTCTGGCCCCTTCACACTGGTGTTTTGAAATGTGTTCAGTGACACATTTTTACATTGTTCGCTTGTGTACATGCCTGACTTCTGCCCTCAGGTGCTGTCCGCGTGCACTCACCTCCCCCAGACACCGTGAGCATCACCACAGACTCTTGGCTCCTCCCTCCCGTTCTTGACTCCTGGCACCCCATGAATGTCTCCACTCACAGTTTGCTGCTAGTTTTGTCTTTGATTCCCGATCCCTTGCATGGTTTCCCTCTCAGTGAAACCATCTGATAATTTTCTTTTTCTTTCTGACTGACTTCACTGGGCATATCCCAGCTCCATCCGTGTCGCTGCAAATGGCTTAAGTTTGTCTTTTCTGATGGCTGAGTAGGACCCCGCTGTGTGGATTTCCCGCATCTTCTTGATCCAGACATCTATCTGGCTTGGGCATTTAGGCTGTTTCCATTCTTTTTAGCTGCTGTGAATAGCTGCACCTTTATATTTGACCCTCTCCCCACCCCGCCAGGCAACTGTGGCTCCTTTCTGCCTGTGACTGTGACCTTCCTCACTCCATTACAGTTTATCATAGTGAGGGGGTTTCTCTACATCTGCCAGTGAATTCTACTTTGAAATACTCCCCCTGTTTTAATAGACTACTCCAATCTCGTTATGGTTTCTAGCTGCACAGCATATGTATTTCCCATCAGTTTACCTAGAGTGTGTCTTTATACTGAAAGTTCACCTCCTGTAAGCAGTATATTGTTCACTCTTAAAGAATTGTAAGTTTAAGCTTAATCCTATTTTTAGAGATTTATTTTACATGCATACAAGAACTGGGGTGCACACAGAGTGAGGGGCAGAACAGGTGGATAATCTGAAATACACTGCTGAGGGGAGCAGCAGGCAAGACAGGAGAGGTCTGCTGTGCCCTGTGGGTCAGCTCCCTGGTTGTGGATTGAATTCTTGCAGCAGTGGCTGCCTATAGCATCATAGGGCTGAGATTTAACCCCTTAAACTACCAGGGGGGCCTGAACTTAATCCCTTTAACACCTGTGTGAGGCAGATAAGTGAGACTCTATCAGTTCCATCTCACAGGCGAGAGTGGAAACATCCCCGTGGTTAGTGTGAGACAGACTTGGGACACAGACCCTGGGGTCCCCACTGTTGTGTTCCCAGGACTTCTCGATAGATCATTGAAAGCCATCTGATGTCACAAAGCTTTATGTGAGAGGGCCACCCACAGCATGTCTTCCTGATAACTCTTGAGCCAACTATGCTATTTAACCTCCTCATAACCCGGCATATTTAAGGCGCGATCACCCTCTAGCTCAGGCTCACAGCGTGTCTGTGGTCCTGTAGTCCCTGCAGCGAGCCTGATATGAGGAAGCAGGGGACACAGCGGTCACCCTTCTCCAGTCTAGCCTGGGTCTGGCCACCCCACCCACTGCCTGGATGGCAAATTGAGGCAGCAGCGTGACAGGGGCTGGTTGTGGGGGTGGGGGGCCGCGCTGAGGACAGACACAGGCAGGATCAGGACACTTTTCTCAGGTCATTGTCCCCAGGAGCCCAGTACCAGCAGGACAAAGGGCTATACTCTGGGGTCTAGAATGTGGGAGAGTGTCCAGTTAAACTGCCTCCTGTGACCCGAAAGAGCACATAGTGCTAATCTGTCCATGCCAAACTGAGACAATGGCTCACTTCTGACTGGGCTTGAAGTAGAGGACAGATCAACCACAGTGTCCCCAGGGCATCTCTCCTGACATCCTGGCCCCGCCCCCCATAACAACAGTGTGTGTGTCATGTCACTGCCCAGGACACGCACAAGTCGGTGTCCTTGTGATATTGACCTTCACTAACAACATTTTAGTGAGGAGATTTGAAGAGCTTGCAGAAATAACAGACAGCTACTGGTGCTTAGATTGATATTGGCATCAGGGTTAAAACTTATAGTCAAATATTATAAATCATATTCAACCCTGGATAAGAATATACTCATTATAGATAATTGACTTCCTGTGGCTTAAAAATTTGATTCTAGCTGTTTCCTATAGTTTCCATGAGGGAAGAACAGGAGGAGGTAAGTGTCCAGCTCCTCTTTGGCCCCTCAGCTCTGTCCTCCCTCAGTATCAGGGGACGAGCAGGGACAGGGAGTCAGGGGCCCATGTTCTGCCATCACTGGCCTGAGGTCTTTTCATGGATCACCCTCCCAGGGACAGTGAGGGTGACTGTGAAGGTCTTTACAGCTTAAGGTCTCCCATTTCCTGTAGCCCTGACTATCTGGGGGTTCCCCTGTCTTATTTCCTGTCTCTTCTCAGGGCTGAGCAGGAGGGAAGTGTCAGCAGGAGGGGACAGTCACCCCCTCCAGCCCAGGCCACAGCTGCAGGAAATGCCCACTGGCCAGGTCTGCCCAGAGGGAGATTCAGCCTACTGAGAAAGGACTCCTATCTATAATTTATAAATGATCACTTAAACTCAACAACAAGAAAATAACACAATTTATATTTTTAAAAGATTTATTTATTTATGCATACAAGAACTGGGATACAGACCAAAGGTGTGGCAGGTGAGAGGATTCCCCAGAGATAGAGCGGGGAGCAGAACAGGCAGATCGACGAAGTACACTGCTGAGGGGAGTGGCGGGCAGGTCAGGAGAGGTCTGCCATGCCATGTGGGTCAGCTCCCTGGCTGGGGGTCAAACTCACGCAGTATATTGAAGTGCTGCAGTAGCTGCAGACAGCTTCATAGTGCTGTGCTTTAACCTGTTGCGCCACCAGGGAGGGCCCAAAATAACTCAGTTTAAATGGACAAAAGGCTTCACCAATGAAAAGATATAGCTGCCAAATAATTATATACGAACAATGCTCAATAATACATGTTATTAGGAAAGACACTATAAACAAGAGTGACACAGGGTCCTCCCTGGTGGCACAGTGGGTTAGGGTGTGGCACTATGGGCTATCTGTGGCCACTGTGGCACAGGTTCAATTCCCAGCCAGGGAGTTGACCCGCAAGATACAGGAGACCTCTCCTGACCTATGCACTGTTCCCCTCAGCAGTGTACTTCGTCAATCAGCCTGTTTTGTCTCTGGTAAATCCTCTCACCTCGCACCTCTAGCCTGTACCCAAGTTCTTGTATGTGTAAATAAAGGAATCTTTGAAAACAAACAAGAGTGATATGCTTACACCCTTACCAGAAGTAAAAACCTTATACCAGGGTCACACCCCTGTGCTGACTGCAGCAACAGGACCCTCACTGCTGGCAGGACGAGATGGCACAGTCACTAGGGAAGACATTTGACAGTTTGTTTAAAGCCAGACACCGACTGGCCACACAGTCCCATGGTCACTGTCCCAGCTGTTTACCCAACTAACCTGAAAATTTATATTCAGAGAAACAACCCTCGTGGAAGTGTTGACAGCAGAACAGAGTGTGAGCTGCCCAATGGGACCTCCTCAGATGACAGAGGCTACTGATTAAATGAAAATCAGAGCTTCTGTGCCCGGGGGTGTGTTGTGGAGAGCAGCTCTTCTCCACACCTGCTGCCTCAAATCCAGCCGCTGCCCCTGAGCTGCCACCACGTCAAGGAAATGTGAGAAGCTGCCAGCCAGAGGCACTGCCAGGAGACCTGACGGGACTGGTGTGGTACCCTGGGTGGGTGTGGGAGCATAAGGACATTAGGGAAACGAATGAGGCCCGAGTGAAGTGTGGAGTCTAGGGAAACCACACCAGCACCGTTTCCTTAGCTCCCCAGGTAACTCAATAGTCACGTCAGGTGTGAACAGTCTGGAATAATGTGGGTTACGTAGGACTCTGCTACCTTTGCTGCTTTCCTGTAAGTCTAGCAATATCTCTTAAGGTTCTGTTAACAGGGTTACAGGTTGTAGGAGGGAAACAATGATCTATTTTTCAGTATCCTCAGGTTTTGCTAGGAAGGGACCAGAGAGAGGTTTAGGGGAAAAGATGGAAACCTCACACACAAGGCAGGGCTCCTGGGTCTCTCCTCCTCTGGGCCCGGGTTCTCTGTCTCCCCACAGAGCATCCCAGCCCCCAGGACGCCGCCCCCAACTCTGCCCACTCAGACCCCTCCAGTCCTAGTGGCTCAGCCAGAACCAGAGCAGCGCGGCAGCGCCCCCGTGTGGCCACGGGGCTGAGCGCAGGAGCCCAGAGCTGCCCTTTCTCCTGCTCAGCCAGGCCCCCAGGGCGCCCTGGGCTTCCAGCTGCAGGACAGGGGTCTGCTCACAAGGGGGCGCCCAGGCCCAGGGTCAGTGAGTGAGCATGGACTCAACTTCAGGACACAGCCTGGACTCCAAGATCACAGTTGTTTCCCAAGTTGCAGATGGGCCCTCAAATAATACAGGGTGCCCTCGGTCCCTAGGATGGGAACTTCTACTCCAGAGTCCTTGTTACTTTTTCCTGTATCTGTTTCCAGGGATAAAGCACCCCTTCCTGGGCACCAACTCTGGATTGTCCACCCCTAAGAAGAGGGGAAACCCAAGAAGAGTTCTAGGAAGATGAGCCAAAGGTGGAAATAGGGACAGTAGTAAAATGGAGAGGGGAGGAAATGGTGGGAGGAAGGAGGGGGGAGAGGTCAGCATGGGGAGTGCGGAGGGGGAGGTTCTGGTTGACAGGGGCTCTCGAGAGTCTCTGTGTCACTGGTGGGATGCAGGAAACTGTCCATTTAGGCCCTTCCTGTCCTGGCAAGGCTGCTGTAACTCACAGGCACTCACAGGCTGGGGGAGAAGGCGTGGGGGAGGAGGGGTCATTAGGGGAGGTCCCAATTCCTGAGCAGAACATCCCCAGTTCCCCAGGACTGGGGCATGGAGGTTCAGGGAGCCAAGAGGAGGCAGAGCAAGGCCTGTGCTGCCTGGGGGACCAGCCTGGGCTGATTCTGGGCCTCAGCCCTGCTCACAGATCAGGCTGCCGGACAGACTCTGTGCCTGACCCTGCGGACACCACTCTGGGGAGAGTGTCAAACACAAAAGCAAACAGCAACATTAAATGGAATCTAAAAACAACAGGAATAATTTTATTAAATCTGCTTTATTTTGAAAGACACTTCAGGGGCTAAGAGACTCATCAGAGCCCTGGACACTGTTGCTGCCTGGGGGAGAAAAACACAGACCTGGTCAGAGCCACGAGAGAGGATAGCACAGGAGGGACTGATGGGGTGACTCCCCCAGGGGCTCCATCTACACTGTCCCAGGGGCTCAGGGACCAAACCCCTGATCCACACTCAGCTGTAGCCTGAGTGTAGCTTCCTCCTTTCCCACCTGTGGGAAGAGATGTTACAGGAGACCAAGTTAGAAGCCTAAAGGAATCTTCAAATCCTGTACCACAGGGAAGTTTCCAGAAATGTGATCCAAGTCAGGACTGGAAAAATGAAGAAAGGAGATGAAGGGGACTAGACCAAATACCCTCTGGGTGACACACATGTGTGGTAAGTACTGCTCATCAACCAGGGGAGGCAAGTTCCCCCTGGGACTTGAAAGCCCCCAGTGGACAGGATCCCCAACTCCCTTCCCTACCTGAGCGCTTCTTCCTCCACATCACAGCTGCAGCCACCGCAGCCCCAGTGAGCACAGGTCCAAGGAGAACCAGGCCAGAGGGGATGGAGGATTGAGGAGGGGGCTCTGGAAGGGAAGGGAAGGGGAGAGCTTGAGCCGCAGGCCTCATCCTCTGAAGGTCCCCAGAAAGGTCTCTGATCCTCCTGAGAAAAGCCCTTATGCCCATGTCCCCATCCTCACCCCATCTCAGGACTTGGGGATCCAGCGGCCCCTCATGCTGCACATGACACGTATATCTCTGTTCCTCTCGGGAAAGCACCACTAGAGCAGCCCATTCCTGGAAGGTTCCATCTCCACCAGGCCTGGTGTCCACCAGCTTCATGTCCTGGGTCAGGTTCTCCCCATCTCTCTGCCAGGTCAGGGTGATCTCCTCAGGGTAGAAGCCCAGGGCCCAGCATTTCAGGGTGACATTCTGGTCAGAGGTGGGGTGGTGGGTCATGTGTGTGTTTGGGAGAACTGAGGAGGAACAAATCAGAAATATCACATTTTGAATTTATTCAGTGTCTTCCACAGACACTGAAGCAGCCTCACATGACCATCCTCAGAATGGACAGGACATGGCGTGGAGGAGGAAGCATGAAACCCAGAGCCCAGCCCTGTCTGGGGAATCTGGGATCATCAGTGAAAGCCCAGGATGGGAGGGTGCAGATCTCTAAGGAGGACACAGACTCTGCTCCTGACCTGGTAGGGGCTGAGCGACACAGAAAGGCAGAGTCAGATCTAAAACTGTTCTCAGACCAAAACAAGACCTGAAAGAAAAATTGATGATTTTCTTTCTTTTTTTAAGATGGTGGCCAGGTCAAAAAGGAGCCAATGAAGATACTTGAGACAATCTCCCTCCCCCATCAGGAGCAGCCGGATTCCTTAACCGTCCAGGAAAGCAGCATTGTCTGGGCCAGTCTCTCTAGTACAGAATATGACACCCAGGGGCTCCTCCCCTCTGACCAGAAAGCAGGCACTGTTCTGCCCATTATCTCATTTCCCTGTGGGGCCCAGGGTGAGGGGAGTCCCAGACCTTGAGCCCCCCCTTACCTGTGCGCTGCAGCACCTCCTTCCCCATCTCCAGGAGTCTGCGGAGCCAGGGCAGGCACCTGCCCTGCAGAATGGCCCTGACGCGCTCCGCCCTCCCCGACGCCTCCCACTGGCGCCTGGTGATCTGGGCCACCGGGTCCGCGGGGGTCCAGGAGCGCAGGTCCAGGTTCCGGGCGATGTGATCAGGCGCGGTGGTAGGCAAACTGCTCCTACCTGTGGAGGAGGCTCCCGTCTGGCCCCACGTCGCAGCCACACATCCTCTGGAGGGTGTGAGACCCTAAACCCCCTAGTGTCAGCCCCGCGGTCACCCGGGGTCACCAGCCCTCTCCCCCTGAATCAACCTGAACTGAACATGAAACTGCAGGCGGGAGGGTCCCCTGGGTCTCCCCAGGGGACCCTGGGGGAGGGACCTGGCAAGCCACCTGCCTTAGGGGGTCAGTGGAGCCCTGAGACTCAAGACACCCGGAACCTTAGGGTGGAATGGGGGTGGTGACTTCACCACGGCCGGCTCTGGGCAGCTCACCGTTGTTCTGGTTGTAGAGGCCGCGCAGGTCCCGCAGCAGCGCCTGAACCACTGAGCCTCATCCCTTTGGATCTGCGTCTCCTCGTCCAGATCCTCCTGCCCCACCTGCCCCACCCAGGGCGCCAGCAGCTCCGGGGCACCAGCAGCTCCGTGCTCTGCCCTGGAGAGTCGCTGTCAAACTTCCCAAACTGCGTCATCCATGTAGCCCACGGCAATGATATGGGGCACCCCCAGGCGTGGCGGGATATGGCAGTAGAGTGATACCTCAGGGAGTGGTAACCAGAGGATGAGATGGTGGAGGTTGGGGTGTGGGGAACACCCAGGCTGTCCCGCCTCTCGGAAGAGGCCCAGGTCCCAGAGAGTGGGGCCTCCTAATAGTGAAAAGAGCCCAAGGAGGGACCCAGCCTCAGGGGGACCAGAGCATCAGGGGAGGTGGAGAGGAGCAGAAGGCCAGAGCATAGCCTGCCTGAGGGGGTACAAGAGTCTAGAGAGGAGATGAGCCTTTCCTGGGGTCGCACCCACAGTGGGGTCCTTGCTCCTCCCTCCTGGAGCAGCTGTTTCATCTGGACCCTGCACTCAGCTGCCCAGGTCTCCATCAGGGCCAGGGACCCCCAGAGCAGCAGCAGGAGAATGGGGGACATCACACCCCATCCTGGGTTCTGGGGAGAGTGAGTCCAGGAGAGCTGGTGGAGACTGTCATGGAGCAGCGATGACCCTGAGTGTTCCCTGGAAACCCCAGGACACAGAGAGTGAGAATGGGGTGAGTGTGGGTTATCCAGGCTCCACCCCACAGAGACGGTGAAAGGAGACATGAAGC
>NW_004567156.1:300698-309980 GCF_000260355.1 Condylura cristata
ACTCACGCAGTATATTGAAGTGCTGCAGTAGCTGCAGACAGCTTCATAGTGCTGTGCTTTAACCTGTTGCGCCACCAGGGAGGGCCCAAAATAACCCAGTTTAAATGGACAAAAGGCTTCACCAATGAAAAGATATAGCTGCCAAATAATTATATACGAACAATGCTCAATAATACATGTTATTAGGAAAGACACTATAAACAAGAGTGACACAGGGTCCTCCCTGGTGGCACAGTGGGTTAGGGTGTGGCACTATGGGCTATCTGTGGCCACTGTGGCACAGGTTCAATTCCCAGCCAGGGAGTTGACCCGCAAGATACAGGAGACCTCTCCTGACCTATGCACTGTTCCCCTCAGCAGTGTACTTCGTCAATCAGCCTGTTTTGTCTCTGGTAAATCCTCTCACCTCGCACCTCTAGCCTGTACCCAAGTTCTTGTATGTGTAAATAAAGGAATCTTTGAAAACAAACAAGAGTGATACGCTTACACCCTTACCAGAAGTAAAAACCTTATACCAGGGTCACACCCCTGTGCTGACTGCAGCAACGCTGTATGACAAGGTCCTGACATGGGGGAAAAAATCCTGAAAAGTCAGGATATTCCACAGCTGGTTCCTGCTGGATTCTTTTCATTTGTTTATGGCCATTTTCAGGAAGTATGGTTTGTTTTTGGCCATTCCCAAGAAGCATGGCAATTGTCCAAATATACATTCAATATGAAATCAATAATTACTTGATTGGATTGATTGGCTTAATAACAATAGCATTGTACACAGAACGGCAGAGTACCTTGTAAAATAATTAAAATTTCTCTGTTTGAGTGCACTGGCACAAATCTAGTTCCCACAACACGGAGAGACAAGTCACTGTCCAAGAATTCTGGGAACCAAAGGCTGTAATCATTTCTTGCCCAGTCCCCAATTAAAGATCTATAGTTTTAAGTAACATAGTTTCATTTTAAGTAAAAGAATTATAAATGATAATAAGTTTTCCTACTCTTTCCTTTAACTTTCACTCTGACCTTTTTTCACATAGAAAAGGTTTTTTTAGATAAGATTAATAGGACAATAATCAGTGACCATATAAAGAAAGAAATTCCCCTCCCCCCTTCTTATGTTAGATAGAATAGGTTGACAGAACAATTGCAGAAATAGTGATTAACAGAAGCTCTTTTTGTAGATCAAAAAAGGGTTTTTTTCCTTAGGGACAAGGAAATGTCAGCGCACTCAGCGTTGGTGTTTTTCTGACTCCTAGTTCCTTAACATTAGATCCTGTACCTTTAAGATGTATTTTCGCTGCCATAGTAACAAAGTGACTGCTTAAGTTGGAATAGCTAACTGATCACCAAAGAAACATTTTGATTGATAACTGATCACTATACGAATATTTTTTTTTATTAATGATGAGACACTATAGGAACTTCTTGTGTATCAAGTGTACCTTTTCTGATCCATAGTCAGACGCGTTATCCATTGTGCCACTGGCCCACTTCAACTGTACCTTTTCATAATGATGATTAATATCACAGTCTCAATAAGAGATCAAAAAGTCCCGAGCTGTCTGTAAGAAAAATGTGATGATTGTTAAGTTTTCTGCTTCATGCACACGCTGATGTAATCCCACCGCTTGCTTGTAATGTATAAATAAAGACCTGCTGGGACAATCGGCAGAAGGTGCTTTCACCCTAATCAAGTGTTTGCGTCTCCTCATTTTCCTACCTCTCTCCTTTCTCCCCTCACATTTTCTCCTTTTCTTTCTCACCTTCGCTGACACTGTTCTTTCTTGCGGGCGACCCTCCCTACCTCAGCTGCAGCTGGTCACTAGGAAAAACTAATGAACTAAGAATTAACAGGGATCCTAGTAAAAGTGCATGAGAATGGCTTAATTAGCTGTACAAATGCACTGCAGTTCTGTAAGATTGTGGAGATGGTGAAACATACAGGAACTCTACTACCTATGCAACTCTCCCATAAATTCGACAGTATTTTTTATCAAAAATGTGTTTTAGGAAATAGCCCCCAACAAAATTATAAGATATGAATGGGGAAAATAATCTACTTTTTAGTTTTCCCAGCTATCGTTATCAAGGGACTGGATAGAGGGATTCTGGAGGAGATTAGATGGAATCCTCCCACACAGAGACTCTAGAGTCTCTTCTCCTCTGAGCACGCTCTTTCTGACTCCCCACAGAGCCTCTCAGCCCCCAGGACGCCGCCCCCCACCCCACAACCCACTCTGCCCCACTCAGACCCGCCTAGTCCTGGGGCTCAGCCAGAACCAGAGCAGACAGCAGCGCCCCCGTGTGGCCACAGGGCTGAGCGCAGGAGCCCAGAGCTGCCCTTACTCCTGCTCAGCCAGGCCCCCAGGGTGCCCTGGGCTCCCAGCAGCAGGACAGGGATCTGCTCACAAGGGAGCACCCAAGTTCTGTGTCAAGGCAGAAGCCTTCAAATTTCATCCCTAGTGAATATTGACTCAGGCCTCATCCAGGTCTCCAAGTCATAACAGCTGGTTCCAGGTTCTACCTGGGGCCACAAAACATGATTGCCCTTAGCCTCCTTGGGTGGAACCTTGTACTCAAGAGCCCCGATTACTTATTCTTGCCTCAGACTCCGGGGATGAAGTGCCTCCTTCTTAGTATCTCAGTTCCTTGGACAAGGGGAGGGGCTGAGGAGATCCCTAAGGGCACTGGGAAAGATGATGGCAAGGCTCCTGGAAACAGAGCAGAGGGTGAAAATAGGGATATTAGGAGGTAGGGGTAGAACCAGAGACGATGGGCCGGGAAGGGCCAGCAGCGGGGACACTGGGAGGGAAGGTCTCTTGGTGACCCAGCTCTGGCTGGGGCTGGGAGACTCTTGAGTCACCTGGTAAAGGCAGAGGGGACGGCGCAGTGACTGACCAGGAAACTACTTAAGTTTGGGGCCTCTAAACAGTTTCTCAAGTAAGAAAACAGCCAGAGCCCAGAGCCTAGGCTGACCCAGCCACCGGCATCTCCACCCACCTTCCTGGGGCAGGACAGGCCCAGGTGGTGTTTGAGTCCCTGTGACCACAGGCCCTACTGGGGCAGGTGCTACTGAGGGACGAGGACAAGGAACAGAGAGATGACCTCTGAGGAGTGGCCACGTCACAACCACTATGATGCCCTGAGCACCGGCTGGACAAAGCCTCTCACAGCCTCTCCCGCCTCCACCTGCATAGACTCAGCCCAGTAAACGTGCAATTCTGGAAAGTGCTCAGGTCTTACACTCATTTCCTTACCAATTTCAGATGTATTTTAATTAACACATCAACTCCACATGACAAAAATGATCATATCTAGATTATTATTTTCAATAAGAAACAGACATTATTCCTCAGGAAAACACAAGGTTTATTCGCACTCAGTCCTCCTTCACTGTCTTCTGAAGTACTATTTCAAGCCCTGCGCTGGTTCACAGGAACACCGCTCCTGGGTGACGCCTGTGAAGGAAACTGCCAACATGTACTGGAGCCAGTTGATTCAGCCAGAATGTCCAGCTAGTCTGACAGCTGTGGAGGCCTCAGAGTGACTGGAAAGGGCCTTGTATAAGGCCTTTGGGTTTGACTGGTCCCCCCTCACCTTTCCAAGTTTGAGGTAGACCAGTTGCCTGGGCTGACAGTTTCAAAGGATCAGGGTCTCCAGGGTAAGACCAGAGACTTGTTAAGTGAATGGGTTGAGTTAGAGTTGTATTTGGGGGTCACAAACTAAATCTAAGGTCAACAAAGTCCTCCCATATGTCATTGCTAAAGGATTTCTCAGGGCTTTGTGAATTTTGAGAAGATCCACAGGAGCCTCTTTAACCATCTCTCCTTGAGTTCTCAACAATTCTGGCCAGAAGCTTCTTATAGTGTGATTTGCCTTTTCCACCTTTCCAGAGGTTTGGGGTACCAGGCTGAACGTAAGCAGTATTTTATGTATAAAGCCTGGGCCTCCTGCCGAGTTATTTGAGCAGGTCCTTTATCTCCTTAGAAGGACTGGGAAGCCCAAAGGTGGGGATTATTTCCTCCAGGAGAGCCTGCTGCCTTGAAAAAAAAGGAAAGTTGAGCTCCACCTGGAAGACGCCTGTGACTGCAAGGGACATTTATACTCCGAGCAGGGACGTACTGGGTAAGGCCCACTGCCACCTTCTCCCGGCCATGTCTCCCTCCATGTTGCTGGATGTGAAAGAGGGGTGGACACAGCATCCTTCAGGATTGTTCCTCACACAAAGGTTGCAGGCCCTGCAGGCTTCCTTGGCCGCCTGATGGATACCCTCGTGGGGAAAGTTGGATTTTACCAGGGTCCACAAGAATCATGTCCCAGGTGTGTGTCCTGGTAGAGCCCCAGTGCTAATTTGCACTGCTGGGGACAGGATACTGGCCCTTTGACCCAAGACCAGTTTCTCGAGTCAGCATGATTCCCTCTGTACTGATTTGCTGTCTTTCTCCCTCCTCAGAGATGGCCATTTCTGGTGCAGCAGAGTTTAGGAACCTGAGTGCTCCAGCGCATGACACTGGAGGGGCCATTTTGCGGGAAGCACCCTTCAGGGACCACCTGCAGGAGGGCTTCCCTGTCGGAGCAGTGGGTGTCTAGCTTGTTCACGTCTGCGGCTTGAGTTACAGCCATAGGCCCTATATACTGACAGATCTGAGCCACTGTTTCAAGCTGACTGTGTCCATGGAATAACCTTACTTCCATGCTGTGTTTTGCTCACTTCCGCCACTTGCCGGGGGGGGATCCGCTTTGGGACACCGGGAGAGGGCTGGGCGGCAGCAGGGGAGGCGGCAGCCGAGGAGGCCCCGCGTGCTGCCCTGTCCGCCATCGCTCCTGGTGGTGCTGTGTCTGCCACAGGCGGTGCCACAGCGCTCGTGGTGGGGGAGGTGTGTGGGGTGCTCCCAGGTTGGGGTGTGGTGAGGAGAAGCCTTATGAGCCATGATTTACAGGTGCTGGGGTACATGCACGTTTTCAGTTCTCTTGCTACTGACCAGAACCCGCCCCATCAGGGCCGCGCTGGCCCAGGACAGTTCTCCCTGCACAGGCTGGTCCTGGAGTCCAGCAGGAGCAGCAGGAGCAAGAGCTCTGAGCAGGGACCCTGCACCCCGGCTTTGCCTGTGGTGTATTCAGTGAGTCCCCAATTGACAAGACTAGTTAGATGTGCCATTTTTAGACCAAGAGTACTTGATCAGCATATCAAAGTCACACTTCTTCTAGAAGTAACACAGTGCTTTTGTTTGTCTGCCGCGCCTGCACGGCCAGGATAGGAGTCTGCGCGGGAGACGTCGAGGTTGACAGCTCACATAGATGGTTGCAGCAAAATGTCTCTTTATTTTTTTCTCCAGCCTCCCTTTTATACCCTTAGTCCCAGGGTGTTGGCCTGGGAGCCAGAGGAAGTCTCCCTCACATGCCTCACTGCGATCAGGGCAGATATTCACCAGCCGCTCACAGGTTTATCGACACACACAGGTGGCAGACAAAACAGGATGTTTTTCTCCCTGTTATGATCAGGATATTTTTCTGTGCTTAAGCTCCGGGGGTGGTAGGGGAGGCTCAATCCCGGCTGGGACCCAACATTTGTCCACCCAGCCCAGCTCACAGAGTGCTCTGTCTCGTCAGGGCTGTTTTCCTTATCTGTCTGTTTCCTTGTCTGTCCAGTGAGGCTCCCTTCAACCTCAGAAATATCAGCATATCTTGGGGTGTTTATGACTCTTAGACACCCCTGAAGTGCCTCTGCCTGCAGGTAGAGCAACTGCAATGCTTCCGCTGAGGGTTCCGGCAGGGACGTCACTGCACCCGGGGGTCATTTTCACAACATGGCCCAGGATGGACAGGTGCAGGTGCTGCGTGCAGTACTGGGTGAAAGGCAGGAGTTGGTCTTTCTAGAACAGTGCAGAGGCTAGTAACAGACAAGGCATCAAGGATCTGTCCCAAATTTAGACAAGACAGTAACAGACTTGACACATCTCCTAGGACCTAGAAGGTTCAGCTTTTACCGCGCTGGGTGACATTTGCGCTTGAGACCATTGCACATCCCTCTCAGGAATTGCTGGTCCTCATGGAACCAGAGAAACACCTCCTGTGCTGCTCACAGAACTGCAACACTGACCAGAGCCCAGCAGGGCTGCTGTCCCCTCTTGGGTGGTCCTGGCAGCATGGACAGCACTTGGCCCCCAGCAGGTCTGAGTGACTCACTGTCACAGGCCTGGCAGGGGCTGTGGCCACAGGAGGGCTCCCAGGGCCCCGTCTCCAGGCAGACGCTGTGGGTCCCTCTGCCAGGAGGGTCCAGTCGTGGCCCAAGGTCATGACTGTCCTGCAAGGTGGGTGAGGAAGGGACACACGAAGGGCAGAGGAGATGCTTAGGGTGGGGGTGACCACACTTTCCCTGGTCAGGAGGAGTCGCCTCCCAGCCCCCCACTCTCCCCCTCTCCAGTGTCTGCTCCCCACGGCGCCCCAGGCCTGTCTCAGGTGGACCCCACCTGTCTTCTCTCCCACACAGGCAGGGGGCTCCCAGGGCCTGTGGTCACCTCCCCTGCCCCCTCCTTCCCCGCAGCCAGGAGAGCAGCCAGGGGCTGAGCGTCCAGCTGTGCCCGGCCCTGAGCTGAGACCTCACAGGCGTCAGCTCACCGTCCTCACCTCGTCCCTAACTTCACACCCAGGTGAGGAAACTGAGGCTCTGCGGAGAGTCCCTGTGCGGGTCCCACCTGTGTGCTGGGGGACGGGCTGGGGTCCAGGCCCAGGGCGAGGCCCCCGCCCCCAGCACCCGCTGCAGCGGCTCCAGCTCCTGCCCGTGCACAGCCCTGGACCTGCCCCGTGCCCAGCACTAGGACCCCCCACTGCTGTCTCCTCAGTACACTCACCTCCCTGTCCCCTCCTGCCCCCTTGGGACTGTGCACTCTGTGCCTCAGGGCCTGGTGGGTTCACCCCGAATATAGCTCATCTATGTTAGAAATTAGTACAGTCCCACAGGGAGCAGTTCCGGAGGACTGGTTTCTGACCATGACTGCCTAGACATTTCCAGCAACATACTGAAAACAATGTATTTCTTGTGACGTACCCTTCTTCACACACGATTTCATATTATATCAAGGGTATGCTGGGGAGATTTATCCTTGTTCTGTTTGAACACAGAGCTCAGAGCCGGGCCATGTCTGCAGCTGTCTCAGGTCCGGCTTCTGTCATCACCCCCCCCCCCATCTCCCTCCATCACTGGAACAACATGGAGGGAATTTTTAATTGACATAACAGTATGTGGCCGCATGGGCAGGGAGTGTCCCCCACCCCTGAGAGGACCCGCCCCACTCTGGGTGTGTCCAGGGGATGTGACCCCGTGGTGGCCTGAGCCCCTCAGCTCTGAGACCCCTCACTGCAGCTGCCACAGCATGGGGGTGGGGCCGGTGTCGGAGACCAGCTCCAACTTTTGAGGTGTCTGGAGGCAACACAGGCAGGACCCTAAGATGGGAAGGCGTCGGCGTGCGGAGATTCCAAGAGGGGGAGAGGAGTGGGAGTGAGGAAGACACGGGAGTCGGAGTTGGGTGCAAATCTTCCTGCTCTGCCTTTAGCAGAGGTTTATTTTATACATTTCCAGTAGGCAGGGGGATGGCATTAGCATACGAAAGGGGTTAAGATCACAATCACCTTTTTTCTAAGAAAATGGTCTGGGGTCTCAGGAAGAGGAAATTTTTTGCTAATCAAGAAACTTGCTCAAGAAACTTGCTAAAAGGTTTCAAGTAAGTTTCCTTGAGGTCTAGGCATAATTTGCTCTGAATAGGAGACTAGGTGAATTTGCTTATCTAAAGACTAGATAGTAGAATCCTGAAAGACTAGCCAGAAAGACTTTTGTGGATTGCTTTGAAGTGTAGCAGGTAAAAAACTTGACTAGCTCTAAAACAGGCAACCTGGATGAATTTCCATATCTAAAGCCAGACAGTAGGAAGTTTGAGTAATTCTGTAGAAGCTGAATAGGAGGCTAGGTGAGATAGCAGAATAAGATTTGGGTTTTCCTCTGTCCAGCAGTGAGAGACTTTGCAGAAACAGCCCTTTTGTTTTTATTGATCAGCCAGTTGGCAAGTCACTTTTGACTTCAGAGGAATTTCTCACCCTGGTGCAGTGCTTGCTTGTCAGGGCCAGGCAGGACTTATGCAGCTGAGGCAATCCAATTGTAAGCTGAAAGTTGCTCAGAATATTTTGATATGACGATTATACAAAAAAAGGAGGTCATAACATAAGTTAGCATGGAAAGTCTGATTTTCAGAGCTTTTCCCGAGCTACCCGGAATCTGTCAGACGATAGCCGATAGCCGTCGCATAGCTTGTGTCAGGCCGGGCTGAAAAATTTATGTTGTTTGAGTTTTGCCTTTTAATTCTGTTTTTATTGTTTGCCTGCATCAACATTTCCTCCCTCTCCCACAAGTTCTTTTTCACGTCATTAAAACCCCAACACAAGTTGCAGAACTTTTACAGTAGAGACAACGCACATGCTCCAGTCCTGGCAGCTCGTGTGGCGACCACATTCTTCTCCTGCGTCCTCTCAGTGCGGACCAGGGCAGCCAGCCTGACACAGCGGTGGGAGGTGGGGGGAGGCTGGGTTCATCTGAGACCCCCTCCCTGCTGCACATGGAGGGGGCCCTGGGAGAGGGGAGAGCCCAGACTGAGGAAGAGACAGTAATTTCTCCTCCTCTTATGCTACCCCTCTCCCACGAGCTGAGGGGGACCCTGTCCATCTCTCCCTCCTGCCTGGGCCTTAGACAAAGGCTCAGCTCAGTGACTGGGGTGACCTGGGCTCCTCCTGACTGAGCCAGGCCAGCAGGGCACAGGCTCCCCCCTCCCAGGCTGTGGGACCCCCTCAGCTCTGCTCTAGACAGAAAGTGGCTGCAGCCCCCAGGGGAAGTGACCTCTGGGAGACAGAGGGGTGTCAGGGTGGAGCTCCCTGACTCTCAGGAGATAAGCTTGGAGTGAGCATTAGAGGAGAGAGGGAGCTGTCAGGGGGAGCTGCCCCCCAGCCCAGCAGGAGACCTGGACCAGGGACCCCTCCAGGCTCCTCACATCTAACCATGAGGCTACACCAAGCCCCACCCCTTCCCCAAGTCCTCTGCTGCCTCAAGTCCTGCTCCAAATCTGCTCTCCAGGGACTGTACATAATCCGGGTGTTGTGCTGACACTCTCCACTCTGAGGGGTTTGAATTCAGTTATGCTGGGGCTCGATGTGTGATTGTCCTCCCACTGTCTATGTCATGTGCCCAGTCTCTCCTGTCACACACACACACACACACACACACACACACACACACACACA
>NW_004567156.1:310080-312228 GCF_000260355.1 Condylura cristata
CACACACACACACACACACACACACACACACACACACACACACACACACACACTCCCCCCTCCTTGGGAACCAGATCCTCCCTCAGCACTGGGGTTTATCTGACACCATCTCTAGTTCATCTCAGACCTCCCCCCTTCAGGGAGTCTGAGCAGCCCCTCCTGCCCCTCCTGCCTCTGAACTTGTGGGAAACCAGCCCCTCACCCTGCATGACAGTGAGGAGGCAAAGGCGTCCTGAGGTCAATGGTGGATGGAGACAAGTCATTTTTTTTTTCTCTTGGTTTAAAATAGATTTTTTATTATTGTAGTTTTTGAGGTAGCACTTGTCTACACATTTACATGATTCAGAGATACACGGTCACACCTCTTCAAATGTAGGTTCCCCCATCACCCCCACCACCAGTGCACCCATAGTCTTCCTCTATAGTCCTCTGGACATTCTTACTCTTTTGCTCCCCACACTCAACCCTCTCTGGTAGCCTCAGTTCCACAGCCAGACTCCAAGGGTTTTATCTGTTCCTTTGCTGGGCTTCTGTATATTACACATATGAATCATATCATCTGGTATTTGTCATTCTCCCCCTTTTTATTTCACTTGGCATAATTTTACCGATTTGCGTCCAAAATTTCATCTTTTTCACAGCCGAGTAGTATTCCATCATGTATATGTCACAACCGTTCCACTCATCTATTTTGTGTACATAGATCGTTTTCATAATTTGGCTGATGTAAATATTGTTGCAGTGACACAAGAGTCTACATGCTGTGTCCTTGAAATGAGCTTTTGCATTCTTTGGATAAATCCCAAGAAGTGGAAAGCTGGGTCATCTGGCAGATCTAGTTTTAATATTTTGAGGAAACACCATACAGTTTTCTGTAGGGGCTTGATTAATTCCCACAACTTGCTGACACTTGCTGCCTGCTGTGTTTTCACAGGTGTGAGGTGGCATCTCACTGTGGTTCTGTTTGTTTCCCTGGATGGCCGTGAGGTGGGCATTTCCCATGTGACAGTGGCCATCTGCTTCTGCTTTGGAGAAGTGTCTCTTAGTTCCTTTCCCATGTTTTGATGGAATTGTTTCCTGGTGGCTGAGTGATGTGTTATTTGTATATCGTGGATGTATGATCTTCCCCGCCACAGGACATCTTTACATCTAATGACCGTTTCCTTCGCTGGGCAGGTTGATGTGGCCCCACTGCTCTGTCTTTGCTTCTGCTTCCCTGGAGCATAGACGATACCCAGGGTAGTGAGTCTACTGTGTGGGACACAATAGGGCGTCCGTGTCAGTGTACATTTATCTGAACCCGCAGCATGGACACCGTCCAGAGTGGCCCCAAGGGAAGCTGAAGGCGTGAGAGATGAGGATGAGCAGAGTCGTCACTTGTGACAGACGCGCCACTCTGGGCTTCGTGAGTGAGGAGGACACGACTGTGAAGGGTTTACAGTGGGAGGGATTTTAGTAGACTTTAATGTTGAAAGTATCATTTCATGCACACAGAAGAAAATTTTATATTCAAGAGTTACATAGCTAAGTCAACAATACCCCTTAGTGTCATATAAATACAAGAGTGTAAGACAGAGTGGGAGAGATTTGCAAAACCATTCATGTATCTGATAAAAGGTTTGTATTTATAATTTAAAAGTAAGCCTGACAACTTAACAAAAAGAAAAGAAATGACCCCATGTGAAAATGGACATAAGACTTCACCAGTGAAGAGATTCAGATCCCAAATAACTGTGAGGTCTTGTATCACAGTTACTAGGGAAGGCCAGGCCAAGACCACAGTGATGCCGGTACACGCTTAGCAGAAGGCAAAAGTCCCTGAAAGTAGCAGCACCATGCGCTGACCACGGCAACGGGACCGCATCACGCTGTAAGGTGCATGACCCAGTCACGGGCGAGCGTCTGCCAGGGTCGGGGACAGCCAGACACAGGCCACAGCAGTGCGCACTGCCTCAGCGGCCGCCCAGCCTGCCCGAGCGCTGGGACTGCAAAGCAAGCAAACCAGAAACCTGCAGGGGCGCAAACGCTGCAGCAGGACACCCACAGGTGTGGGCTGCCCGGTGACTCCTGCCACAGACAGGTGACTAGAGACAGGAAGCAGGAAGGGGAATGTGGACACTCGGTGTGAGAACGGCCTCACAGCTCTCC
>NW_004567156.1:312587-315082 GCF_000260355.1 Condylura cristata
TGCAGAAGGAAAAAAATATCCACTTTCCAGTTTTCCCAGGTTTTGTTATTCAGAGACTAGAGAGAAAGGTCCTGGAGAGAAAAGCTGGAAACCTCACACACAGGGCCAAGTCTGCTCTCCTCTGAGCCCTGGTTCCCTGTGTCCCCACAGAGCATCTCAGCCCCAGGACACTGCCCCCAGGACAACCCACTCTGCCCCACTCAGACTCGCCCAGTCCTGGAGGCTCAGCCAGAACCAGAGCAGCGCGGCAGCGCCCCCGTGTGGCCACAGGGCTGAGCGCAGGCGCCTAAAGCTGCCCTTTCTCCTGATCAGCCAGGCCCCCAGGGCACCCCAGGCTCCCAGCTGCAGGACAAGGTCCATTGTCAGGTTAGGGGGTCTTCGGCCTTCCTTCGTAGTGAGTGACTAGATAAGCACCTCAGGGTAGACCCAGGTGTCTAGGTCATCACAGTTGCTCCCCCAGTTCTGGGTCCCCAAATTATGCAGGTTCCCTCAGTGTTTCTCAAATGGGAACTTGGACCCAGAGTCCCTGTGATCTGCTCCTGTGTCCAGGATGAAGGCGCCTCCTCCTGGGAATCAGCCTGAATTCTCCATTCTAGGGTGTGGGGAGGGGCTGAATCACAGGTCCTCAGCTCTGCTCTAGACCTTCTGGGGCTGCATGTTGTCCAGGTGGCTCCTGTGCTCACAGAACTGGGGGTGCCCAGGCCCCCCGACTCTCTCCACATGAGGTCAGACTGCGCAGTGGGCTCTGGGGGTGTCTGACCAGATCTCTCATCACTGTGGAATCCAGGGTTCAGTTCTGTTCCTTTCTCTACCTTAGTCATCACTTTCTGGGTGACCTTTTCAGGCTCAAGAACTTTAATTATTTACATCACATCAGCCCCAGATGTATTTATCACCTCAGACATCACCTGTGCTCCAGAAGAGCCTGTCCATCTGCCAACATGACTTTCACTTCTTTTTATTTTTAAAGATTTATTTATTTATGCATATAGAACTGGGGTATGAGAATTCACCATGGACAGATGGCAGATGTACTGAAATACACTGCTGAAGGTAGCAGTGGGCAGGACAGGAGAGGTCTGCCATGACATGTGGGTCACCTCCCTGGCCAGGGATCGAACTCGTGCTGCAGTGCCTGCAGTAGCTTCATCATACTCTGCTTTAACCCGTTGCGCCACCAGGAAGGGCCCCACTTTCACTTCTAATAGGTCTCAGCTTCAACCTTCCTAACCTGAGCGCTGAGGATGCCCACATGTGGTTCTTCTGGAGTCTTCCCCATGACACTGCAGACCCCCCACTGCTGCATAGTCTGGACACTGGTGTCACCTGTGACCCCTTTCTCATGCTGTAAAGTCCATGTCTAACATGCACAGGTCCATACCTCCATTATCTCCTGTCACCCCCCAACCTGCCACCAGCCTCCCTGCCCTAGAACCGGCTCTGGCTCAATTTACCCCCCACCTGTCAGCCTCCACGCAGCACAGCTGCCAGACTGAGGCTCCAGAGAGAGTCGCGCAGGTCGATCGCTGTTAGAAGGTCCTGTCCCCACATCTTACTCAGAGACAAATGCAGCGCCCTGGTTATAAAACAGCATGTCACACACTCTTTACCTAAGTAAAGACACTTACCTTTTGAAAAGAGGTTTCCAGGTGGTTTTTCTTTTCCCTTTAAGATTTACTTTTTTTAAGGAACTCTCCTGCACTGCTGGTGGAAATGGAAACTAGCACAACCACTATGGAAAACTGGAGGTTCCTCAAACTGCTAACATGGAGCTTCCATATGACCTAGTATCTACCCAAAAGACACAAAAACACTGCTTCAAAAAGATACCTGCACCCCCATGTTTATTGCTGTTTTACTTACAATAGGAAAGACATGGAAACAGCCCTAATGCCCAAAAGTAGATGACTGGATTAAAAAGATGTGGTACATATACACAATGGAATATTACTCAGCAACCAAAAAGAAAACACATGCCTTTTGCAGTAACATGAATGGAGCTGGAAGGGATCATGCTTAGTGAGATAAGCCAGAAAGAAAAGGAAAAATACCGGATGATTTCACTCGTAGCAAGAGTATAAAGTAACAGGCAAGAAAACAATAATAATGAACAACTATATACCAGAGACATTTTATGGAGGTAGAATGAGGAATGGGATCAAAAATGGTGGAGGGAGGGAAGTGCACAGGACTATGGTGATGGGACATGCATGATTTGGTGATGGGAAGCCCAAGGGAATTGCAACTGAGGTGGGAAAAGACACAAGATGATGTAAAAATAAACTGTTATTTTAAAAATAGTAGGAAAAAAAAAAAGGCTTACTTATTTTTTTGTAGACCTGGGGAGTGGGCCAGAGGTACAGGGGGAGTGAGAGGATTCACCATTGACAGAGTGGGGAGAACAGGCAGATGGACTGAAAAACACTGCTGAGGAGAGCAGCAGGTAAGACAGGAGAGGTCAGCTGCACCATGTGGGTCAGCTCCCTGGCTGAGTT
>NW_004567156.1:318290-319771 GCF_000260355.1 Condylura cristata
TCTTTACTCTGCCGCCAACTTCCGGAAGTCCCTGGCTGAGTTTTAACTCTGGGGGTAGAGGTGGTAGCACTGAGACTTGACCCCTAGGCCACAGGGAGGCCATAGTTCCTAGTATGGGTCCTAGTTTTTACCAACTCTGAAGGTCACTGACTCCATCAGCCCACGGGTTTTGATTAGCACCAGCGCTGGGGTCACTACAGTTAAGGGCCGGGCTGCAGTGAGAAGCTATAGAGGACAGCAGAGGACACGAGGCCTGGTCTCTGTACATGAAAGAGAACAGGCATGAAGCAACAAGAGCCACAGAAGCAAAATATAAATGCACAGAAATCTGAAGGCGAAGGTGAGACCCTGTGCAGTGCCCTGGCTGACCGCCAACCAGTCCCGCCCAGACAGGACAGCACCAGGCCAGGCGGTGTCTGAGTCCCTGTGGTCACAGGCCCTGCTGGGGCAGGTGCTATGAGGGACAAGGACAAGGAGTATTACTGCCATGATGCCCTGAGCACGGGCTGGACACAGCCCCGAAACCCCCCGCCCACCCCCAGACTCTCCCACCACACCTGAGGACAGCACAGCAAACATGTGATTCTGGAAGGTCTACCTTTATTTCACATCAAACTTTAGGAATCATTTCTATTAGCCCATCAAATCCACAGGGTGGCTTAGAAAAACGAATTTCAGAACTGAATTATTATTTCAAGAAGAAAGTAGTTATTGTTCTTAAGGAAAACAGAAAGATGGGGTGAACACAGTCTAGGCCGCTTCTGCAGGAGCAGGACAGTCGTCAGGAAGAGAGCACAGGTTTGGAGAAGGGGCCTCGAGCAGGGCTGGGGGGGTCCTGGAGGATAGTCAGTCACCTCACATATGAACCAATAGGAGCAAACACTTATTCAGATGCCTTCTGCAGTAAAGGAAACCAGAGAAAAGATCTTGAGTCACAATGTAGGGATGACAAGAAACCTTGCATCACTCAGCTCCCATGGGCAGCTGCCTCACACTGTGAAGGACAATCATCAGGAGCAAAGTCAGGGAATCACGTAAGTGTGGACATTCTCAATAATCCACCACATTGTTAAAATGCTTCATTCAAAGAATTCTGATAACCTGCCCCAGCCCCTCCCACACAGGGTCTCACCTTCAGGGCGGAGAGAAGAATCACAGCCCTGGGCACTGTGGCTGCCTGGGGGAGAACAACACAGAACCTGGTCAGAGCCATGAGAGAGGAGACCACAGGAGGGGCTGATGGGGTGACTCCCCCAGGGGCTCCATCTACACTGTCCCAGGGGCTCAGGGACCAAATCCCTGATCCACACTCACCTGCAGCCTGAGCGTAGCTTCCTCCTTGTCCCCCTGTGGGAAGAAACATCGTGTGAGACCAGGTGCTGCGCCCGCACGGCACGGCAGGGATACGGGTCTGCGCGGGGGACGTCGAGGTTGAAGAGTCAGCACACGTAGATGGTTGCAGCAAAACGTTCTCTCTCTCT
>NW_004567156.1:319956-322529 GCF_000260355.1 Condylura cristata
CCTGTTGTGCCTGTCAAGGGGGCCAGGTGATTGGGCCGATAAAGCCATGACACAGACTTGTGTTTATCTACCTAAGACGCCACAGGGACGACCTGACCTTTCTCTGCCCTAGCACACTCCCTTGTAAGGGAGTGTCGGCATCTAGCAGCTGCAGGTGGTGTGGCAAGAGAAATTCCCTACTTCCTCCTTTCCCGCCTTAATCTTCCACTCCCACTGCCTAATGGTATATAAAGGGGTCGCTGGGCAATAAACAAAAAACTCCTGGATGAAGAACCTCGGCGTCCTGTGTTTTCTTTAACCTCATCGTCCCTCACTGGACTCGGCTCCGATCAGCCGGACACGGCATTAAGCCACTCAAACATGTGGCAAGATGTCTTCTTCCTATTACGATCTTGTGCTTAAGCTCTGGGGGTGGTTGGGGAGGCTCACCTGGGACCCAACACCAGGGAGCAGAAAGCCCACGAAAGGCTAAAGGAATCCCCTAGTCCTGGGCAACAGGGAAGTTTCCAGAAGTGTGACAGGACACTTAGGGCAGGATTGGGAAACACGAACAAAAGAGACGAGGGGGGACTGGGCAGGATTGGGAAACACGAACAAAAGAGACGAGGGGGGACTGGACCACCTGTCCTGGAGTCTGTCCTCAGCAGGGACTTTCCCCTTGGCCATCTGCTGAGAATCAGGGCCCCATCACCAGAATTATCAAGGTGAACATCTGTAATTCATTTTCATAAATGATTTACAAAAACATGTTAGCAATCAGCTCCAGGCTGGGCAAAACATGTGTGTAGATGGTGCTTCCCATTAACCAGGAGGGACAAGTCCTCCCTGGGACTTGAAAGCCCCCAGTGGACAGGATCCCCCACTCTCTCCCTACCTGAGCGCTTCTTCCTCCACGTCACAGCTGCAGCCACCACAGCCCCAGCGAGCACAGCTCCAAGGAGAACCAGGCCAGCAATGAGGCCCCCGGTGGGGGTGGAGGAGTGAGGAGGGGGCTCTGGAAGTGAAAGTGACACCCTGAGTCCCAGGCCTCATCCTGACTCTCTGAAGGTCCTCAGAGGGCCCCCTCATCCCCCCTGAAAACAGCCTCTGTGCCAATGTTCCGTCCTCACCCCATCTCAGGATTCGGGGTTCCAGCAGCCCCTCATGCTGCACATGGCACGTGTATCTCTGCTCCTCTCCAGAAGACACCAGCACAGCTGCCCACTTCTGGAAGGTTCCATTGCCCCCAGGCCTGGTGTCTACCAGCTCCATGTCCTGGGTCAGGTCCTCCCCATCTCGATACCAGGTCAGAGTGATCTCCGCAGGGTAGAAGTTCCAGGCCGAGCACCTCAGGGTGACCTTATGGTCAAAATTGTGGTGGCGGGTCACCTGTGTGTTTGGGGGACCTATGGAGAGAGGCAAGAACATTCAACTTTGGGGTTTTCCCTCATGGACCCTGGAAAAGCCTCTGTGACCACTCTCAGAATACACGGGGCAGTGGGTTTGGGTAGAGGAAGCACAAAGTCTAGAAACCAGCCTGTTCTGGGGAGCCTGGGGTCATCTCTTATTGCTTAGAAAGCTCTAAAGATAGGAGGACGCAGGTCTCTGAGGAGGAGAACACAAGTTTTGCTCCTGACCTGGGGAAAAGGTTGAGGTGCAGCACTAGGAACCCAGCGCAGCTGCTTCTGCAGGAGTTGGCTCCCCAGCCAGGAGGTGAACCCCATGGCACAGCAGAGGTCTCCTGACCAACCCCCACCCCGACCTCGCTGCTCCCCTCAGCAGTGTATTTCAGGACATTGGCCTGTTCTGCTCCCCACTCTGTCTCTGGTGAATCTGCTTACCCCCAGCACCTCTGGCCTGCATCCCAGTTCTTGTACACACAAATAAATAAACCTTTTATAAAAGGAAAAGAAACGCACCAGTCAGATCAGAAAAACGTGCTTGACCGGAGATGGCTGCCGGTCATAAGGATCCGGTGCAAGTGAGCACAGGGCCGGTCTCCCCTCAGGTCAGGAGAGCCTGGACTTCTTAGCTGTTCTGAGGAAAAGCAGGGTCCTCTGGGCCAGTCAGGAAACCCAGGGGGGTCCTCCTTCGCTTATCAGAGGGGGCGCTGCTGTGACCCTGACTCCACTCTCCCCACGGGGAGATGAGGAGACCCCGCGGCCCCTCTCACCTGCGCGCTGCAGTGTCTCCCTCCCGTGCTCCAGGTATCTGCGCAGCGAGTCCACGCAGTCCACCTGCAGGTAGCTCCTCCAGTACTCAGCCACTCCTGCCGCCTCCCACTTGCGCCGGGTGATCTGAGCCGCCGTGTCCGCCGCGGTCCAGGAGCGCAGGTCCGGGTTCAGGGCGATGTAGTCGGCGCCATCGTAAGCGTACTGCTTGTACGCGCGGAGGAGGCGCCCGTCGGGCCCCAGCTCGCAGCCGAACATCTGCTGAAGGGTGTGAGACCCTGTCCCGCCGCGTCAGCCCGCGCTCGCCCCGCCCCGCCCTCCCGCCGGGAATAACCCGAAACTGACAGTGAAACCTCGGGGTGACGGTCCCGCGGGCTCTTCCCGGGGTCCGGGCGGGCCCACCGGTGTCGGGGGTCCCTGTGA
>NW_004567156.1:323002-328311 GCF_000260355.1 Condylura cristata
TGGGGGCCACAGGGCCAGTGGCTGTGGAGAGGCGCCCTTCCCGGGGTCCTGCGCCCCCACTGGGACCCTCTAGCTCCTCTCTCCTCAGTGGCCTTTTCCCTCCCGCCCCGCACTCACCTGCCCAGCTTTCCCGCAGGGCCAGGACCCCTGAGAGCAGCAGCAGGAGAGTTGGGGGCCTCATGTGGAGTCCTGGGAGAATCTGAGACCCCGAGGGTGTTTGCAGATTGTATCTCTGGAGCCCGGAGATGCTGATTGGCTGCTCGGGAAACCCCCGGGCAATGGGGAGTGAGAACTGGGGTGAGTCACCAGTATCCAGGCAGGAGGACCCAATGCAGGTTGTGAGAGGGAGAAGTGAAACGGGGGAGTTGGGGAATCCCCACCAGTAACCTTCCCTCCCCAGATACAACCCAGCGGGCTGAGGGCCACACCCGCCCCCTCCTGTCCCACCCCCTCCTGCCCTGCACTGAGGCCTGGTCACAACGTGTCCCGACTCAGGTCTGGTCAGCAGTTTTCAAGCATTTTATTTTTAGGATCTCTGACAGTCCTACACATCAGTGAGGACCCCAGTATAATTTTAGGTCACAGTTCTCAGTGTTAACTACACGTGGAATAAAAGCAATTGAAAGCTATTTTCACTCAATCTACAATAATATTAATAGCACATTGTAATGTTCACAAAGTGTCTTAAAGAAGTACAGATATTTTGAAAACAACAGCTTACGTTTTTGCAATTGCCTTTTATTTTCTCCTGCATTTACTCTTTGTTTTGTTTGGTCAATGGAAACTGTACAGCCTCACTGGCAGAGGTGACCACAGCATTTTAAGTATCTTTCAGATAGTTGTGAAGATTTAGTTTTGTTCCACTTTGACAATAAATTGAGAATATGCAAGTGGTGGTTTCAGAATGTTATTTGCAAAGTGAATGGTGAAGCAATATCATTGAATGTTTTCTATTCTGTTACCTTCATCCTGTTGGGAGTGACCAAAGATTTACTGACAAGGACTGAATTAGGGCGGTAAAGAACTGAGCCTAGCATCCAAGCTTGATAAAGTGGTAATAAACTGACCTTGCTTCCTAGATGGGACTAGCTGAAGGTGATAAGGAACTGGGCCTCACATCAGGGACACAGCAATGAGTCACCCCCTTTGGAATCTGAGTTTAGAATCTATATAAGAGGCCCTTCCCCCTTATTGGGTTGGCAGTAGCTGAGGATCCCACTCCAGGGTCTCTACTGCTGTCCTGGAGCAATAAACTCTGCTTGCTCAGCCTTTCTGCCTCCCACCTTCCTTTCTTGGGGCCAGTCACAGAAGTTGGGACAAAACATATCCCATAGGCCGCTCTTGATTATGACTCTTGAGCTAATAAATGATTTCAAAAAGTGATGCATTGTTTTACTAGGTTATCTGAACTTTATGTTAATTAACTTAGAACCAAATTTTGCAAATCATGTGTTTTATGTTCCAAAGATTCCCAAAGAAAAGTAAATGACTACTGGAAATTGTCAAGTTCATAATGATGGGTCACAATTTTCCACTATCTGGTTTTCACTGGGAGCTTGTACTTTATTAAGGTGGCTAATTACTATCATTTGTCAATTGTCAGTTGATTTTCTTAAAGGGAAGTGTTTTGTCCCAACTTCTGTGACCGGCCACAAGAAAGGAAGGCTGGAAGCAGAAAGGCTGAGCAAGCAGTTTATTGCCCCTGGACAGCAGCTGAGATGAGACCCCAGAGTGGGGTCCACAGCTACTGCCAGCCCTATGGGGGGAAGAGTCTCCTATATAGATTCTAAACTGAAATTCCAAAAGGGTGACTCATCTCTTTTATGTCCCTTGATGTAAGGCCCAGTTCGTTATCACCTTCATCTAGTCCCATCCCAGACTCAAGGCTGTTAATTGGATGCAAGGCCCAATTTATTACTGCCTTATCACCCTTGGATGCAAGGCCTGATTTATTACTGCCCTTATCCAGTTCCTTAGTAAATCTCCGCATTTGGTCACTCCCAACAGGAAGGACTCATAATCATTTTGTAGAAGGTGTATACAGGTTAACCAGATTTAAATGATAGTTTTTGTCATTCATCCCTGCAAATAAAGATGGTAGACCCTGCCCTCCCCCCCACGCCCATAGTCCTAATTCACCTCATACAAATTAGTTTCCTTGGGACACAGAACTTTGGATTGTGGGAAAAGTGATCCACATGTGCTCTGTGTCATCAGAAACCAGGTTTGCTTTGTCTCCAGATTCTTTCTCTCAGGCCTGAGGAGATGCTGCCCTGTTTCCTGAGCCTGCCTGGCCAGGACCTGAGGGGGCTGCAGTGAAGACAAAGCAGCCTCAGGGATAAAGTTTAAAAGTGGCTATTTTGAGGAGGGGCTTCCTGGGAGAGGAAATAGGAGTCACTGGAGCAGGAAGAAAGGAGAGGGAGAGGGAGGAAGGTTGTTTTTAGTTTAGTCCAGGCTCCAGGATTCAATGTTTGAGTTGCTTCAGCATCTTGGGAGGCCAGTGAATTTGAACCCCAGGACCGGGCTGATCTTGGAGAAGGCCACTGGGGACCTCTGAAGGTGGAAGCCAGAGGAAGGGGCTTTGTAAGAAACGAAGCAACTGAAAAGGTTTCTGGATTTTCTGTGGATACAGCCTGGCCCAAATGCCGACTGAGACCATTTCTCTGGTCATTTGGTGGCTGTGGCTGCTGTCCCAAGTGTCCCTCATCTGGTGCTGTGCCCGAGTGTCCTGCAGCTCAGGGAGCGTCTCCTGAGGAGTCTTCTGTCATCTTCTTGAGTTGGAACCTAGCCTGGAGTCCATCCGCCATGTGCCACAGGTCAGCAGAGGCAGGAAGACGCCATCTTGACATGTGGCCTGTTGCTGAGAGGAGCTGCCCATCCTCAGTGGCGGGGAGATGCCATCCTAATGGTCTCCGTGCATGACAGTACTGGACAAGACTTAGGGTAAAGTAAGCGGTCACTGTTGGCCTCAGAAAACCTTGTTTGTCCCATTTATGAAATAAATCTGTTTGTAGTACAGTAGTGTTGGGTCCTTTGCCTGGACAGACCTCCCACCTCCCCCACAGAATCATATGCACACTGTTGTGTGGAAACAAAGAATGAGCCATGGGTGCTGGAACAGAAAAACAGGAGGCAGGAAGTGTTCCTGCCTTGTGTTTGCTACCTTGTGTTCTTTGACCCCCATGTTATTGTCGCATGTTATTGATGCACTTGCTGAGAGCTTCCGCCTACCCCCAGCCCCAGGCTCCATGCTGAAGGGGATAAATAGGGAAGGAGAGAAAAATAAAGTGTGTGCCTTTGGTTGCTGAAGAAGTGTTGCTTTAATCCTGACGTCCTTCGCTCAGACCATCTCTGCTGTCGTGCTGGCGCGGCAAGTAGGTTGTATAAAACATTGCTGTTAATAAAGAAAAATTGCAAAGTGTTTTATACCAGTTGCCTGAGCCTGAGCAGGCTTGCAAATGTGCCTGTAGGAGAAGAACATTTTGAACAGGTGGCAAACTGTTTGAGAAAAAAGATGTGCAACCCTGACCCTAACCAACCCTAACTCTGACCATGACCCTGACCCTGACCCTAACCACCCTAACCCTAACCAACTTAACCCTAACCCTAACCCTCCAGAATCCGAGCACGAAACATGACCACATTGCTGTGCACTGAGGACAACAGAGACAAGAAGAGAACACTTTGAATGTTGAGAATTGTTTGAGAAAAAGATGTAGGGCCTTAACCCTAAGAACAACACGGACACGGACAACCCTGACCCTGACGACCCTGACCCGGATGACCCTGACCCTGACGACTATGACCCTGAACCTGACCATAACCCTAACCCTTATTGTCCCTGTCAGGCTTCAGTGCAGGTGAGAGAACATTTTGAACAGATGGTGAACTGTTTGAGAAAAAAGATGTGCAACCCTGACCCTAACCCTAACCACCCTAACCCTAACCACCCCAACCCTGACCACCCCAACCCCAACCCCAACCCTAACCCTCAGGCTTCAGTACAGGTGGGAAGAGAACATTTTGAACATGTGACAAAGTGTTTGAAAAAAAAAAATGCGTAGCCCTCACCCTGCCCCTAATCCTCACCTTACCCCAGAAACAGGACTGAAGGGATCTGCCAAGTGTTTCATAGTCTCAGGGACTTATTTTTGAAAATCAGTTATTTTGGCAATAACTGATACTTGTTATTCACGCAAACACAGAATTTATAAATTGTCAAGAACATACACATCACGCTCTCGTCAGCCAAGTCTCCTTTACTCTGAGCCGCTGCAGTCAGCAACCCGTCATTCCTTATTCCTGAAATCTATCGGAGCATTAATATCAGGTCTGTAAAAGTGCTTGGGCCACAGACCTGGAAAACAGATTTGCAAAACATAACTGTGATATAATCCATGTTTTAGAATGTGCCTGGAATCCTTAAAATTCAACAAGGGACAATAACTTTTTAAAAATTGAGTGGAACTCTGAACAGTTTCCGAAGAAGCTCTATTGATGGCTACTAGGCACATGGACAGACTCTCACCATCATGTGTCCAAAGCCAGAAATGCAAATGCAAATTAAAGCAACAGGACATGCAATACCCACCTGTAATGTGGCCTAAAGCCAGACACCAGCACAGCAGCACCCCCCCATCCCCATGGGATGCATCTCAAGGCCCCCAGTGGATGCCTGGACCACCAACAGCGTGAAGCCCAGTACACACCGAGATTTCCCTATACATGCAGACGTGGTAATTATTGCCTAATTTATGAAGTAACAGCAATAAAACAGTACAATCAAAAGCAAAACAACATACAGCAGTGAAAGTATGATGGGTCTCTCTCTAAAAATCTTATGAAATAAACTTGAGACTAGGTTAATTGTGGGAAAGTGAAGCCTTGGAAAATGGACCCTTAGACAAAGGGGGACAGACACAGCACAGGCACTGACCAGGATGGGGAGCAACAGGAACTGCAGGAGGAAATGCACAGTAGCACAGTCACTGTGGAAGGGATTTGGTGGTTTCAATTACTATGAGAAACACAGGTTTACCCTGAGAACTGCTGACTCTGTACTCACCAACTCGCTTGAAAACTGTTGTTTACACGGAACCTGCACACACATGTTGACCCCAGAGCACCCCTTGTTGACAACCAAATAAATCATGGGGCTTATCAATAACGTGTGAATACTGTTCCACTACTGTACAATTACGATAGAGATATCGGTGTTAACAGAGAAAAGGAGTGTGGCATAAACAGGATTCTTGTACCAATTTTTACATATATTAAGTTATTTTAAAGTGAAAACATTAAAACATATC
>NW_004567156.1:328493-330348 GCF_000260355.1 Condylura cristata
CCATGATGCTCAGCCCCACCCCCACCTCAGCCTGAGTCACACCCACCGGCCTCTCCCTGGCTGCGCTACAGGGACAGCGCCGCAGCGCCCCCGTGTGGCCACGGCTGAGGACAGCGGCCCAGAGCCCTCTGGGCTCCCAGGTCTTCCTGGGCTCCCAGCAGGACAGGGTTGTGCACAGAAGGGGAGCCTCAGCCAGCTTCAGGTTCTGTGTCTGACCTGTGTCTAACACACGCTGACTTGATGGTCCCTCTTCGATGACTTGATGGTCCCTCTTCACTAATACTCACAGACCTTGGATCAGGCAGGAGCAGACCCCCAGGCCATAACTCTGTCCCAAGGACCAGTGGGCCCCCCACACACCAGGTGCCCTGGGTCTTCTGGGACAAGACCTTGACCCAGAGCCCCTGTCACTTGTTCCTACTGCTGACTCCTCCAGGGGATCAACTCTAAACCCTTCAATCCCAGAAGGGCTGGGAGAGGCCAGGAGGAGAGACCCCCAGGGTCTGGGCTGGGAAGAGCGGAGGCTGCTGGAGGGGTGGTGGGGAGGGGAGAAAATGGGGGCTTTATGGAGGAGGGGGAGGGACTGAGAAGCTGGGGACAGGGAAGGGTCAGCTTAGAGGGTCCCTGGGTGGGAGGGGTGGGCTGTGTGGGGGAGGTCAGGGGCTTCTAGCTGGGGTTGGGGAGGCTCTGTTAGTTGGGGAGCAGTCACACAGAGGTCACTGTGACATCCACCAGGGAGCTCTACTAAGTCTAAGGCCTTCTCCATACACAGACACATGGTGTAATCAACACACAGGGGAGAAAGGGAAAGGAAGATAAAGGGGGTAATTCAGGGCTCCCCTCTTCCAGAGCAAACTGCCCTATGCTGGGGTGACAGGGAGACCCACCTATTGGAGCCCCGAGGGTGGCCCCTTGCCCCTCTCCTTACCTGGGAGCCAGGACCCGTTGTCCTCTCTCTTCGTCCCTTCCTGGGTCCTCAGGCCTCACGCCCTGCGCTCCGACTCTGAATTAAAGGCCTGGTGGTCCTGGACCCAAACCACTTTTTGACCTTGACTGTTGACCTGGGGTTAAGGGTCAGGGGAGGGGTCCCCAGGGCCCACAGGCGGCAGCTGGCCCAGGCCTTCAGCCGGGCGGAATCATCGGAATCTGGACATAGACGGGACCAGAAGGACTTTGATGCCCAACAACCTACTCCCTGGCTAGGGCGCCTCCCACATGTGGGAATCTGCGGAGGCAGGGTCTGTCCTAGACTGACTCCTGAACTTAAAAAAACAATGATTAAATACTCATTTACTTCCTTACACCATGAATTTCTGTGCAATATTTGATTTCTCCTCCCAGGCGTAGTCCCCATATTTTCCCGCCACTGTGATCCATCATCCAAAACCACAGTCCCTTGTGCTCCTGCTTCCCGTTTTGACCCCTTCCTGGCCCCTCCCCTGCTGAACACCTCAGATCTGTGGTCAGTGTGCAGGTTTTTCTTTTTCCTGACCCTTTGTTCTATTTCTCTGTATTCCACATACACGTGAAAACAAACGACATATTCATCTTTTCCCTTCTGACTTATTTTGCTTAGTCCAGTCCCTTCTAGCTCCGTTCATATTTACAAATGGCATGAGTGTATCATTTTGATTGCTGAATAGTATTCCAACGTGTCAATATGTTACAGGACAGGGGAGGGGTGCCGCGGACCGGCCCTAGCCAGGGCACCGGGACCGAGGGAGAGACAGGGTCTGAAGACAGAACGGGATTCGGCGCAGGAACTGACAGACAGTCACACTCAGAGGAGTTGATGGACTGCTGCGATTTTATTGCAATTTGTGTAGATTTTTATACAGTAAGTGCAAGGAAACTG
>NW_004567156.1:332178-332685 GCF_000260355.1 Condylura cristata
ATTAAATCATTTAAGGTTGAAAGGACCTGCATTGCAGCATTGTTATACCAAGGTTAAAAGTTTTTAACATTGTGCAGGTGATGTTCTTACGACGTGGCTCAAGGCGCATCCGACGAAGCCGCTTGGTTAGGCGAGCTACCGCCGTCTGTTTCCGTTTCCGATTTCGGTTTCGACGTCTTTGGGTCTGACGAGTGTCTGATGAGCCTGTCAGGGATCCAGATGGGGGTGTCAGCATCCTGCGGAAAAACACAAGCATATCCTCGTCCCGAGGTTATTAATACATCTGGTCCCATCCATTTATTAGTTAAAAGATCTTTCCATAGTACTGTAGGTAATGGAGAATGATGTTGTGGACCCCAATGTCTTCCCTTTTTACATCTAGGGCAAAGACCTGGAGGTTCTTTTTTGCCATTTAGGGTGGTCCCATTGGGAGCCACCCGACAATCCTTCATCATATGTCCCTTTCTGCCACATTTGTAGCATGTTGGGATATCATTTTCTTTTTTG
>NW_004567156.1:333541-334767 GCF_000260355.1 Condylura cristata
CCCGTACAAGTACGCCACAACTTTCTGCGCCATTTGTCTGTTGTGGGCACTTGGGCAGTTTCCATCTCTTAGCTGCTGTAGTTAGTGCTGCATAAACACAGAGGTGCAGGTGTCCTTTCAGATGAGTGTTTTGTGTCCTCTGAGTAGATTCCAAAAAATAGTAGTGGAAGTGCTGGGCCATGTGGTAGATCCATTTTCAGTAACTTGAGGGACCTCCACACAGCTTTCAGTAATGGTTGGAACAGTTTATGTTCCCACCAGCAGTGGTAGAAGATACCTTTTCTCCACATCTTCATCACCATTTGTTGTTTCTTTTTTCTCCTTTTTCCTCCAACATGAGCTTTTCTCACAGGTGTGAGGTGGTATCTCATTGTGGTTTTGATTTGCCTTTCCCTGACCATAAGTGATGTAGGATTTTTTTTTTCTTTTTTCCTTATTGTACTTTATTTATTTTTAATTTTTATATTAGTTTATTTTTACATTATTTTGTGTCCTTTTCCTTCTGAGTTGTAATCCCCGTGGGCTTCCCATCTCCAGATCACCCGTGTGCCATCACCATAGTCCCATGCACTCCCCCCTCCCATTTTGATCCCATTCCCCACTCCACCCATGTAAAATGTCTCTGGTATATAGTTGGTCATTGTTCCCCCTACCCCTGACCCTTTATGCTACTGCTATGAGTGAAACCATTTTTCTTTTTAGCTTATTTTACTAAGCATGATCCCTTCCAGCTCGATCCACATTGCTGCAAAAGACATGAGATTCTTTTTTTGATTGCTGAGTAATATTCTATTGTGTATATGTACCACATCTTTTTATTCCAGTCATCTACTTTTGGGCATTTGGGTTGATTCCACGTATTTCTGATTATAAATAAAGCAACAATAAACATGGGGGTGCAGGTGTCTTTTTGAATTAGTGTTTTTTGTCTTTTGGGTAGATACCTAGCTGTGAGACTGCTGGGTCATATGGAAGCTCCACTTTGAGCAGTTTGAGAAAACTCCAAATAGTTTTCCATGGTGGTTGTGTTACAGGGTAGCCCAGAGTGGACTGGGCCGCCTGTCTGTGGGGCCTCACCTGCGCGCTCACAATTCAGTTATACTGCAGGTACACACAAAAGGGTCAATAACGGGTTTATTTACAAAAGGGGAAAGGAATAGGCAACAACCCAGGGAAAGAGAGGGGGATACAAAGTAACTGGAATACCTTATGGCTAGGCTGACTGA
>NW_004567156.1:336387-340304 GCF_000260355.1 Condylura cristata
TAAAGCCACTTCTGCATGAGTTCGATTCCCGCCTGCCCCAGAGGTGACCACATGGCGTGGCAGACCTCTCTTGACCTGCCCGCTGCTTCCCTCAGCAGTGTACTTTGTCAGTTTGCCTGTTCTGCTCCCAACTCTGTCTCTGGTGAAGCCTCTTGCTGCCCCCGACCCTCTGGCCTGTATCCCAGTTCTGTATGCACAAATAAACAAATCTAAAAAAAAAAAAAAAATTGTATGTCACTTTTGGTAGGATGGCTATTTTGATGAAGTTAATTCTCCTGATCCATGAGCAAGGGATGTCTTTCCATTTCTTTGTTCCTCCTTGTCTGTTTGCTAAGATTTTATTGAGGATTTTTTCTATTTGTATTCACTAGGAATATCTGGTCTGTAGTTTTCTATTTTTGTGTTGTTATTGTTTAGTTGTGGTATCAATGTAATGTTAAACTGTTAAAATGAATTTGGGGTCCTCCCTGGTGGCGCAGTGGGTTAAAGCACAGCACTAAGAAGCTAAAGCCACTTCCTCATGAGTTCGATTCCCGCCTGCACCGGAGGTGACCACATGGCGCAGCAGACCTCTCCTGACCCGCCCGCTGCTTCCCTCAGCAGTGTACTTCATTGATCTGCCTGTTCTGCTCTCCACTCTGTCTCTGGTGAATCCTCTTACCGCCCTGCACCTCTGGCCTGTACCCTGGTTGTGTATGCATAAATAAATAAATATTTTTAAAAATGAATTTGGTAGTTTTTCTGATATTTTTGTATGATAAACATTAATTCATCTGTGAATGTTTGGCAGAACGTATTTGTGGAAACCTTCTGATAATGGGATTTTGATTACTGCTTTAATTTTATTGCCTATAATTGGTTTAAGTGTTCAGCTTCCTCAGCTCTAAGAATTTGTCCATCTCATCTAGATTGCATAGAAATGTTCATAGTAATGTCTATCCATTGGATTTCCACTCCCATCTCCCCCTGCCATACCTCCACACACCCTTTGACCAGCCCACAAGACTCAAAACACAATCAGTGACATCTCCTGTTTTTAATATCAACTGGATGTTCACCCCAGGAGAAAGCTGTGCCCTGAAAAGCCCAGGTATGTCCAGTGCTGAAGTAGGTTCCCAAACACAGCCTAGAGATGGAGGTTAGATAAGGCTATTAGAGATACTTAGGGTAAGGCGCTGACCTAGAGGCGGGGTCATGTGGACCCCTCCCCACAACTCTGTCCCTACAGCCCAGGAAGAAGCTTGAGTCCCTGACACTCACTGGGGCTGATTCTTCAGACCTTTGGCCCTAGGTCCTCACCCTCTTTCCCCCTTGTTAGTAACAGCTCTCCAGTCACCCCAACAGGCACAAAGGGGCCAGTGTGCAGTCCAGCCCCAGTACCTGCTATACACACTACAGTGAAGAAACAAAAGGTCACATCACGCACACTGGCACAAGCAGCCAAAACCCTGGGAGACACCTCAGGCCAGCAGAGCTGCGGCATCTGCCTGAGGAGGAGCTCAAGGGAACAGTTACAACAAGCTGGACTTAAACAAAGAAAAAGGAGGCCCTCCCTGGTGGTGCAGGAGGTTAAGCGCAGCACTGTAAAGCTGTCTGCCGCCACTGCAGCACGAGCTCCATCCCCAGCCAGGGAGCTGAACTACTTGGCCCAGCAGACCTCTCCTGTCTCCCCGCTGCTCCCCTCAGCAGTGTACTTCATCAATCTGCCTGCTTTGCTCCCCACTCTGACTCTGGTGAATCCTCTCACTGCCCCGCACCTCTGGACTGTACCCGAGTTCTGTTGCATAAAAATAAATAAATATCTTTTAAAAAAAGATGAAGTAAAACAGGAACAGAATACAGACTGAGACAACATGAAATTTTTACAGTTAGAGTCAGTGGATCAAAAATGTTGGCACCAAATTAAAAAATACAGGGCTTCAATAACAGATAAACACACGTAATGGAGAAAGTTAATGAACTCAAAAAGCACAATATCAGAGAAATCACAAATAAAACAACCAGTGAAAGAAATTTTCAATGAACGCAGTGTAAGAATGCTTTTGGAGAGACATTACAAAAAACAAACAGACATCCCACTGAGTGGGAAAATTTTTTCTCACACGAAACTAGTGATAAAGGATTGATCACAAAAATATACAGAGAACTGAAGAAACTCAACAAATATAAAGTAAACAATCCCATCAAAAAATGGGCAGAAGAGCTAAAAAGACACTTCTCCAAAGAAGAAATGCAGATGGCCAACAAGCATATGAAAAAATGTTCAACATCACTTGTAATAAGGGAGATGCAAATTAAAATCACAATGAGGTGCAACCTCACCCCAGTGAGAATGGCACATCTTCAAACAACTAGCAACAACAAATGTTTGCAAGGATGTGGAGAAAAAGGAACTGTCCTGCACTGCTGGTAGGAATGCAAACTAGTACAACCACTATGGAAAACTGTTTGGAGGTTCCTCAAACTGCTTAACATGGAGCTTCCCTATGACCCAGCAATCCCACTCCTAGGTAGGAGGCCACAAAAACACTGATTCAAAAAGATAACTGCACCCATATGTTTTTTGCTGCTTTATTCACAATTGGAAAGACATGGAAACAGCCCAAATGCCCAAAGATGGATGACTGGATTAAAAAGATGTGGTACATATACACAGTGGAATATCACTTAGCAACCAAAAAAAAAAAAAAAAAGAAGCACATGTCTTTTACAGCAACATGGATGGAGCTGGAAAAGATCATGTTTAGTGAAATAAGTAAGAAAGAAAAAGAAAAATACTGGATGGTTTCTCTCATAGCAGAAATATAATGGACCAGGTGAGAAAATAATAATAATAATAATGAACAGCTATATACCAGAGACAATTTATGGGAGTAGAGTGGGGAATGGGATCAAAAACAGTGGGGGGAGGGAAATGCACTGGACTTTGTTGATGGCACATGGGTGATTTGGTGATGGGAAGCCCAAGGGGATTACAACTGAGATGGGAAAATGCACAAAATGATGTAAAAATAAACTATTATATTGTTAAAAAAGAAAAAGAGAGAGAGACAGACAATGGCACAAGGCAATTTAATTAGCATAAATGTATCTTCTTGGGAAAAAAAAGAGTGCTTTTGGATAACTTAAAGAGAAATAAGATCCATATAATGGGAGTCCCAGAATGAAAAAGGAAGATAAAGGTATAGAATATTTATTTAAAGAAATATCTGCAGAACCAGCCCACCACCACCACTATCTACCACACACCACCAAAGTGGAAAAAAAAAAAAGAAAGAAAGAATTGCTGAATTGCTGAGAACATTGTCAATCTGGAAAACAGATGTGCTGAGGAAACAAAATCATAGAAACCAGCACACACGAGAAACAACAAACGTGTTGGGAACCAGTGATGGCAGAATAGTAACAACAGTGAGAGTAAAATGAGATCACTGGATCTGCTGCCAGAGGATTTCAGTAGAAATATCACAGCCACAGGGAACAGCAGGAGATAGGTAAAGTGCTCAAGATAAAGATTTCCAGCCTAGAGTACTGCGAGATTAACATTCAAGGCAGAAAACCAAGGAGCTTCAGTGGGAGACAAAACTCAACTAGCAGCACCTGCGTCTGAGAGAGGGGGAGGGGCGGGGATAAAGAACAGAAGAGCAAATGCAGCAGCACAGGCTCCCTGAAGCAGCATGAACAGGAGGAGATGGGGACAGACGAGGTGGCCGGTCAGAGCGCAGAGACCAGACGGGCCAACGGCCACACTAACCTCCACGAACTCATCTCAGCGGGAACTAACACAAGATCAGCAGAAGTCACACAGGAGACATAGACAAGAAGCTGAAAGAAAGCATTAGAGGAAGACACCAGCAAATAAAAAAAAAAAAACAACAACAACAAAAAAAAAAAAACAACAACAAAAAAAAAAAAAA
>NW_004567156.1:341045-353303 GCF_000260355.1 Condylura cristata
CCATGTGGTCACCTCCGGGGCAGGCGGGGATGAAGCTCATGCGAAGTGGCTTAAGCTTCTTAGTGCTGTGCTTTAACCTGCTGCGCCACCGGGGAGGGCCCATTTGGGTTGTTTTTACAGGAAACCTTTTTACCAACAATGTTAAGCCCAAACTTAAAGGCAGGAAGACAAGTCTAAAAGCAAATGATAACCAAGAAAATTCAGGAAATGTGAACAGATCAAAAAGACACAAGAAACAACAGCCCTAAATCAGGAGCTCGACCTAAGAGGCTAAACAAACATCTGTGGGACACTCCAGCCAAAGACACTGTGTGCGCTTTTTTTTCAAATGCACTTTGGCACATTTTCAATAATAGACCCTATACTGGTACACAAATCCGTTGTCAACAAAATGTTCTTTTGGCCCACAGGCCATAAAGCTAGAAATCAGCCATAGAAAAGGAGAAACAATAAATACAGAGACGAAGCCATATGCTGCTCAGTAGCTATTGGATAAAAGTAAAACTTAAAAAATTGATACCTTGAGACTAATGGAAATGAGACTATGAGCTACCAGAATCTAAAGGATGCAGCAAACACTGCTTGAAGAGGGAGGATAATTGTAATACAGACCCACACTAAAAAGGAGAAAAATCCCAAATTGAAACTTTAATGCAGCATCTAAAGCAACTTCAATAACAGAATGAGCAAGACCTAAAGATACTAGAAAGAAGGAAACAGTAAAAATAAGAGCAGACACAATCTAAATAGAATAAAAAAAAAATCAATGCAACTAAGAGTTGCTTCTTCCAGAGATAAACAAAACAGGAAAAACCTCTAGTTAGGATAAAACAAGTGAAAAACATTAATAAACTGAATTGCAATAGGGGAATTTACCACAGACAGCACAGAAATACAAGGGATTATAAGAGGTCACTATTAGCAAGTACATGCCAAAAAATTGATAACCTGAAAGAAATGGGCACATTTCTGGATTGATATAGTTTACCAATATTAAATAAGGAATAAGCAGATGACTTAAATGATTCAGAAGCATGGAAATTGAAGCAAAACAAAAAAATCCCCAAATCAAAAGTCCCAGGTCAGACAGCATTGCTGATAGTCTGGGAGTCCTTGTGTATATAAAACTTAAAAAAAAAATGATTATTTATTTATGCACACATAACTCTAGTACAGCAGATGAGAGGATTCACCAGAGACAGAGCGGGGAGCAGAACAGGCAGATCCACTGAAATACACTGCTGAGGGGAACAATGGGCAGGTCAGGAGAGGTCTGGCAGGCCATGTGGGTCAGCTCCGGGGTGGGCATCGAACTCATGCTGAAGCGGCTGTGGCCAGCTTGCAGTGCTGTGTCCTAACCCGTTGCTCCACCATGGAGGGCCGAAAAACGTTTTGTACTTTTTATCTTTAACATTGACAATTTCTCCATATTGTGTGTTGGTGTGGGAGACACCAACGTGTCGGGGGTGGGAACGCAGAAGGCCCTGCTGGTCAGCTCCCTGTCTGCTCAGGATGGCCTCGCCACAGTCCCTGAGGCACCAGTAGGCTCAGGGATGATGTCTGGGGCACTCAGCCGTCACATCTCCGAAGGGCATCCACAGCCGTGGGTGGCAGTGTTGTCCTGGCACATGAGTCCATCCTAGGTACCACACTTTGGGTGACCCCAGTTCAGGGGCCGAGCAGCTGGAGGTGCAGGAGGCATTGCTGAAATCATGAGGGAGGGGTGGTAGTTCACCCGCTTCCTGCCCATCACACACATGGGGGCATCGGCCCAAGGGGCAGAGATGATGACCCTTTGGCCCCACTCCAGGTGAGCCCAGCCAGGTGTTGTGCAGCCATGGCTGTCTGGCTGTTGATTTGGACAGATGGAAGAAGCTTGGATCCTTAGGTAAGTCTGACAGGCCTTTAATGCCAAATCAGGGAAACAGATGCCTGGGCCACAGGCCCGCAATATCCATTGAAGACTCCAGGTTCCCTCTGTGTCTGCGAGAACTGACAATGCCCCTCCCTGGCCTGCTGGCTGCACACCAGTCTGGAAACTCCTTCTCCTGCACAGGGGCTGCACAGTGGATGGGGCCTCCTGCTACTAGAGAGGGGTCCCCCGGAGAGTGACCCTGATCTCTAACCATGAACAAGGGCAGGCGGATCTATAAAACCCTTGAAGAAATGAGATTAAACACAGAAACAGTGGGGTCTGTGAGCTGGACGCGAACCCTCTGCCCACAGGCCTGGCATCAGGACAAGCCCAGGTGTGGCTGAGTCCATGTGGCCACAGCTCCTGGCAGGGCAGATGCTTCAGAAGGGCACGGACAAAGGGAGCAATAAAATCAGCCCAGCTAGGGGTGACCAGGTCAACGGCCAAGGCCCTGGGCACCAGCTGGGCACAGGCCCCGTCCACCCGGCTCCTCACAGCCTCTTCCTGCCCCACCTACAACACTCACTGCAGGAAACATGGTGACTCTGGAAGGTTCTCAGTGCTTCCACTTATTTCCCACCTTAACTATCCCATCATCCCTCATTAATCCAATCCCGTCAGTCGCACATGGCAAGAACTGGAAAAAGTAGATTCATGTCCAGATTTGTATTTTCAGTGTGAAATGAGACATCACTACTCAGGACAGCAGAGGGTAATGGGATCGTGGGCAGGAGTAGCCAGACCCCCCGCCTCTGTCACGTTGACAGGGCCACAGGCACACTGGGGTACTTTTCACAAAGAGAAGCCAGGGGATCTTGAAGCCAGCAAGGAGGGCCGGGGGTGGGTGGGGACAGACTCCCTCGCTGAGCCCCACAGGCAGCTGCTCACTCTGAGTAGGAAAATGACCAGACACATCAGGGCAGTCACAGTGCTGAGGTCTCTACAGCCCACCACGTGCTCCATCATCCCCCCATAGCCAGCCCTGTCCCCCCTGCCCCTGACCCCCACTCCAGGCCTCCAGGGTCTCTCCCTGAGGAGAAGGGGAAGGCTCATCTGACTCCTGGTACCATGGCTGCCTGGGGGTGTCAAACACTGGGGTGGGTCAGGCCCAGTGGTGAGGCTGGGGAAGGGACATGGGGTGAGTTCTCCCTCTGTCCCCCCACACCCTCAGGGGCTCAGCTCACGGCCCCACACAGTATGACCTTCAACCTGTGGGACGAGAACATCACATGCGAGGCTGGGGGGAAACTGGTCATGAGATCAAAAGAAAACCCCTAGCCTGGGCCACGGGGAAGTTTCCAGACTATGACTTCAGACCCAGGGCAGGCTCAGGAAATGTGAAGAAAGGACATTTTTATAGTTTACATTTTTATACTTTTACAAGTGCTTTTCTTTTCTGTCTCATTAGAAGGCTGCAGGATTTTCAAATTTGTTCCTGCATTTCACGGTTTCTTTGGTTGAAATCTGACAAATATGGAACAGCCTCACACAAATGTCAGAGTGGGACTTTCAGTTATCTCCTCAGTGAATTATGGATGGACATTCAAGGCTGACAGAGACCACCCACGTGTGGTTTCTCCACTGACCTGTGAGGTGGGGCCTGGAGCAGACGCCCTGGGTTTCCTGTTCTGTCCACCTAGCCCCACTGGCCTGTCTTCCTTGTTGGGCGAGTCTTGCAGGGACGCGAGACCCTGTACAACACGCCTTGGTCTGTGATGTTATGCGGCTCTTCCAGCGACGACACAGGTATTTATTGTCCGAAGACCCCATCGTCAGAGTTCCCGCTGACCCAGCAGGCGGGCAGGCAGCACCCGAACGGACGCCACCCGGCTCTCGGGGCGGACACCCCGGGATTCTGGCTCCCCCAGAGACCTCACATTCACCAAAACAAGAGCTTCCCTTGCCAACTGTCCATAGGTCTCCTTGAAGAGGGAAGCTCACTTTTATTTCCAAGGGAAGAAACGCCAGGGAGCTGCTTCTGTGTGATGCACATCCCGTGTCGTTCCTCCCTCGCTAAAGTGACAGTCTGTGAAGGAAGCTGGCTCCTTGGGCGTGGCGCTGTGGTATGAGAAGTGCTTCTACAGTGCATCGCAGGCCATCACAGGAGATTTTAAATGTGGACCGAGGGTGATGATTCAACCAGGGCATTTTAACATGAAATTGGGGTGGGCTTTGCCTTTTTGGTAGTTAAGTGGTGAGGAATAACTGCCACAGCCTCCGCTGGTACTAAGTTTACCTCAGTGCAAATTTCCATTGTTAGGCCCCTCTGTCTAGGCTCCTATGTGATCCCTGCCCTAGGCCCCGAACAGATGCAGGTAGATACTGCATCCCGAGGATCGTTCCTTGAACTTGTGGAAACGTCTATTCTTGGAAACATGCCCTTGTGTGGTTGAGCTGTTTTGAAATGGTTACTCTTTGAATTTACTGTGGAATATGTGTGGGCTGTGACGCATGTAGTTAATCTTTGAATTTACTGGCTAAATTGGATTTGCGTGGGCTGTGATGCATGTAAAGGGCTATATGTTCCTTGGCGTTTCTCTGATCGGGGTCTTGCTCCCCTGTGAGGCCTGCGTGCCTGCAGGAAAGCTTGATCCCAGCTAGCTGGCTTAATAAACTCCGCTTGCTTGTGCATCTCTGGTCCTGTCCTTTGTCACGGGAGGCATCCGATGATTTCCGACCCTAACACCATAGAGTAAAAAAGCAAACATTGCCTAAATAATGCTGTGAAAACAGTTTTGATCTCATGAATCCCGTGAAAAGGGATCTCATTGACTTTAAAGATTCCGTAACCCATACTTTAAGAACTGCTGCTCTGAAAAACAAACCAAACAAACAAGGAGAATCTCCCATTAGCCCACCTTGGGCTCCTCTTTATTCTGGGAATCTTCCCCCAAGTCCCCCCACCCCCAACCCCACCTGGACTCCCTGCTTCCCAAGACTTGCTTAGAGCTTAGTCCTTGGGCTTCTCTAGAAAAGAGCTCACCCCCTGCAGCCCTCAACCTGGGGAGGGAGGTGGAAGGACATGGGCTCCCCTTCAGGAACCTGGTAGCCCTTGTGCCTGGAGAGCTCTGACAAGTTCATGTCCTGCTTTGCATAATATGGAGCAAAGAAAGGGATTGGAGGGTATGGGGATGCAAACCTTGCATACAGGGCGGGGGCTCCGAGTCTCCTCTCCTCTGAGCCGGGTTCTGTCTCCCCACAGAGAATCTCAGCCCCAGGACCCCGCCTACAGGACAACCCACTCTGCCCACTCAGACCTGTCCAGTCCTGGGGCTCAGCCAGATCCAGAGCAGCGCGGCAGCGCCCCCGTGTGGCCACAGGGCTGAGCGCAGGAGCCCAGAGCTGCCCTTTCTCCTGCTCAGCCAGGACCCCCAGGGACCCCTGGGCTCCCAGCTGCAGGACAGGGATCTGAACACAGGGGGAGCCCAAGTTCTGTGCCAGGTTAGGAGTCCTGGAATTTCCTCCCCAGTTAAGTGACTTTGGACTCAGGTTTAGGTAGTAACAGTGGGTTCTGGGTTTTCTAAGTGATTCTATAAAACCTAGGGAATCGGGCCCTCCCTGGTGGCGCAGCGGGGTAAAGCACAACACTGAGAATCTAAAGCCGCTTCCGCATGAGTTCGATTCCTGCCTGCCCCGGAGGTGACCACATGGCGCGGCAGACCTCTCCTGACCCTCCCGCTGCTCCCCTCAGCAGTGTACCTCGTCGATCTGCCTGTTCTGTTCCCCAATCTGTCTCTGGTGAAGCCTCTCACCGCCCCTGAGCCTCTGGTCTGTACCCCAGTTCTGTATGCACAAATAAATAAATCTTAAAAAAAAAAAAAAAAAAAAACCTAGGGAATCGCTTAGCCCCCTTCATGGAACGTTGGCATCTAGAGTCCATATAATTTCTTCCTGCCTCTGGCCTCTGATTGCAAAGATCGGAGTGCCTCTAAGAACCAAATTCTACATCGGTAAGATAAGGGTAGGGGCAGAGAGCCCCCAGAGCACTGGCTAGCAAGATGGAGAGGCTCCTGGAGGGTGAGCAGAGTATGGAAATAAAACATTAGGTGATGGAGATGGAAAGGAGCGGTTGGGGAGTCCAGAGAGGATGGGGGACTGGGAAGGGTCAGCATAAGGGACACTTGGGGGATGGCAGAGGAGTGGGGTTGGGGATAAGTGTCTGTGTGGATGACAGGGGTTTTGACTGGGAGCTGGGAGAGTCTCCTGATGTCACCTGATGGAATTACAGAGGGCAGAATATCACTCCTCAGCTCCCCGGTTCTGGGGTGTCAGGGAGATTCAGGGAACCACGAGGAGGCAGAGCAAGGCCTGTGTGCCCTGGGGGACCAGACTTGGGGGCTGATTCTGGGGTTCCAGGGCCCCCTTCCTGCAGGCTGGTCAGAGTCAGCCCTGCTCACAGCCCCAGGCTGCTGCACAGAGTCTGTGCCTGACCCTGCAGACTGCTCTGGGGAGTGTGAAGGAAACAAAAATGAACAGCAAAAGTAAATGGAATTCTACAAAAAAAGAAAAGAAAAATAGAAATAATGTTCAAAGTCACCTTTATCTTGAAGGGCACATCAGGGCACATAGAATTCTTCTTTAGCAGCTTATTTCCACGAGCACTTGCCTACGTCACTCCAGCTGCTTCTGGTCTCAGTGTCTATAGTGGGAAAAAGCCATGATGACACATTCTCTAGTAGCTTTCTCCTTTCTTTAGTGTAGTGGTTATCACCTTCCTACTAGAATCAGCATGTAATAACTTATTAGTTGTTTACTAGTTTGCAAAAATCTACCAACAATTCTGCCACAAGACCTGGCATCTCCCACTCTTTGAGGGGCAGCAGCAGGGGCCTCATGCAGAGGCTCCGGCTCGGGTCCCCCAGGCTATGCTGGAGGCGAGGTGTTGGCGTCTCTGATGGCCATGACCAGCACGGAAGGACCTGCCTCAGAGCCCGGTCACTGGCTCTGAAGAAACCTTCCTGTCCTTTCCTGGGGCGTCCCCTTAGGTGGTGTCCACGTGGGCAGGGGGTCACCCCAGTGAGTGACCAGAGGGGGTCCAGGAGGTAAGTCACAGAGCTTTAAAGCTTTATTCTGTGAAGTTGCTTCTGTTACTCCTACATTTAATGCGCCTTTATTCTATTCATGAGTCCTGCCACACTCATGAGAGAATTGTCTTTTCCTTTTGGTTATTAACTTGCAGATAATTGAAAACTTACACAGTCCAAATTTTTTTTTTTTTAGGAAAAAATATATACATTTAACATTGTTCATTTTTATACAAAGTTTGATTTCTCCTCTCAGGTGTCGTCCCCATAACATTCCCACCACCCATCACCCCTGAAGGTCACCATAGTGTCTTGTGCTCTTCCCTGCCCTGTTTTGACCACCGCCCCTCCCCACCCTTCCTGAATGTCTCTGATTTATAGTTTACCTGCTAGTTTTGTCTTTTCTTTTTCCTGATCCCTTGTTAAGTTCCCCTACACTCCTCCTGTAAGTGGAACCTTCTGGTATTTTTCTTTTTCTTTCTGACTTATTTCACTGAGCATGATCCCTTCCAGCTGCATCCATGTTGCTGCACATGGCATGAGTTTATCTTACTTGATCCAGTCATCTATTTTTGGGCAATTGAGTTGTTTCTGTATCTTAGCTATTGTAGTTAGTGCTGCAATAAACATGGGGGTGCAGGTATCCTTTTGAATTAATGTTTTTGTGTCCTTCGGGTAGGTCCCTAGGAGTGGGATTGCCGGGTCACATGGAAGCTCCAATATTAGTGGTCTGAGGAACCTCCACACAGCTTTCCATAGTGATTGCACTAGTTTGCATTTCCACCAGCAGTGTAGAAGAGTTCCTTTTTCTCCAAATCCTCGCCACCATTTGTTGTTACCAGTTTTTTTTTTTTTTAAATCTGGGCCATTCTCACTGGTTTTGATTTACACTTCCCTGATTATAAAGAATGTTAAGCATTTTTCCATATATCTGTTGGCTACTTGCATTTCCTCTTTGGAAAAGTGTCTTTAGCTCTTCTGACCACTTTTTTTTTTAACTGAATTGTTTATTTTGTTGAGTCAATCATGTGAGTTTTTGTAGATCTTTGTGATCAGTCCCTTTGCAGTTGAATGGAATACAAAAATTTTCTCCCCATCAGTTAGGTGTCTATTTTGGTTATTGTCTCTTTTGTTGTACAGAACCTTTCTAGTTTGGTGTATTCCCAGCTGTTTAGCTTTTCCCTCATTTTCTTTTCTTTGGGGGATGAGTCATTAAATTCTTTCCCCAATTTAAAGTTCATTTTTGTGCATTGTATGATGTAGTAGTCTACTTGAATTGTTTTGCTTGTGTAGGTCCAGTTTTCCCAGCACCATTTATTGAACAAACTGTCTTTGTTCCACTGCATATTCTTTGCTCCTTTGTCAAAGGTTAGTTGTCCACATATTTGTGGTTTTGTTTCTGGGTTTTCTAATCAATTCCATTGGTCTGTGTGTCTGCTTTTGTTCTAATACCATTCTGTTTTAATTATTATGACTTTTTGATGTAGTTTGAAATCTGGGGGTGTGATATCTCCATTCTCCTTCTTTTAAGTCAGGAGAGCTTTGGCTAGTCAAGGTTTTTTGTGGCTCCACATGAAATTCATCAATATTTGTTCTGTTCTTTGGAAGAATGTTATCAAGACTTTTATTGGGATTGCATTGAGTCTATAAATTCTTTTCAGTAAGATGGTCTTTTAATAGTGTTGCTTCTTCTCATCCATGTGATGACTTTCATTTCTGTGTCTTTTTCTACTTAACAATTTTTTATGATTTCCTTTGTATATGTCACTGACCTCCTTAGGTAAGTTTATTCCCAGATATTTTATTTATGTTTTTTGTTTCAATTGTAAATGGAATGGTTTTCTTAATTCTTCTTCAGATTGATTGTTTGCATATAGGAAAGCCACTGATTTTTGTGTGTTGATTTTGTATCCTGCTACTTTACTAAACTGGTTGATTATTTTGATTAGTCTTTCTGTGTTTTTTTTTTAGGGTTCTCTATTTATATTACCAGATCATCTGCAAATAGGGATAGTTTTACTTCCTCTTGCCTACTTGGATTGCTTCTATATCTTTCTCTTGTTTTATTGCTCTGGCTGGACATTCAGTATTATATTGAAAGCAGTGGTGAAAGTGGTCTTCTTTGTTTTGTTTCTTATGTTAAAGGAAAGGCATTCAGTTTCTCACCATTGCGAAAATTGGTTGTCGGTTTCTCATATATGGTTTTTATCACGTTGAGGGCCGTCATCATAAATGGATGTTGAACTTTGTCCAGGTATTTCTCAATATCTATTGATAGGATCATATGGTTTTTCTTTTTCTTGCTGTGTTGGATGACATTAACTGATTTTTGGATGTTGAGTCATCCGTGTGACTCTGGAATAATTCCCATTTGGTCAGGATGTATTATCCTTTTGAAGCATAGTTGGGGGGAAAGGACATTATTGAGGATTTTTGTATCCGTATTCAATAGGGAGAGTGGCCTGAAGTTTTCTTGATTGTGTTGTCATTGTTTGGTTTTGTGTAATGTTGGTGTAGTGTTCGTATATTCGTTTGGCTTCATCAAACATATTTGGTAATATTCCCTCTTCCTCAATTTTTTAAAATATTTTTTTGTAGGATGAGGACTAGTTCATTTCTGAATATTTAGTAGAATTCATGTGCAAAGCCACTTGGGACTGGGCTGTTGTTTGGGGGAAGTTTTGATCACTCTTTCAATGTCACTGCTTGTAATTGGTCTGTTTATGTGTTCTATTTCTTCTTTATCTCGCTTTGTATGACTGTATAGTTCTAGCAATTTGCCCATCTCTTCTAGACTATTGCAATAGTTTGTATATATCTGTTTGTCTATCTCAGGGGTCATGGACCTAGGGTGTGGCCACTTTTGGCTTCGGTAATTGATTTTCTCTGGTTGGTTAAATAAATCCCATTATTGTCATTCTCTAAACCTAGATATCAGGTATTTGTGCACGTGGGTAAAAAACTCAAGACAGTGACCAACAGAATGTCCAGACAGAGTCTTTGGACAGTTTTATTGCCCCTTGCTGCCCTGGGTCATCCCCACCTTCCCACCTTCCAGGGCCACAAGATAACAATTGTGGTCCATAGGTACCTGAGTCAGGTCAAGAGGGGTGTCCACCCCCGCTGTGTTTGTGCTCAGACCACCCACCATTTGGAGCCTTTTCCCCAGTCACATCTGGGAGCCAGAACCTGGTTTTCTGCCTCTTCTTCCCTTTCGTGGACCAAGCCTCCCAGTGGGCAGTCATCAGAATCTGGACAGGAGCCTGGAATCAGAAGTGCTTTAATGCTTAACAACCCCTCCGCATGGCGAGGACACCTCCCAAATGCAAGAGCCCCCAGAGGCAGCTGGTGGTCCAGCTTAGACTGACCTCATGTCCAGTGCTGTGGACTTAACTCAGATATCACCTACCGCTAACAACTGAGCACCTAAAAGTGCTGTTGGTTCCTGACCTTGGATGAGCTTGAGTCACTTCTGCTTCAAAAACCAAGACAACCCTGGGAGTGTCTAGCCAGGGAGCTATGCCAGGGAGCTGCCTAGCTTCTTGCCTGAGTCTCAGTTTTAAGGTGTTCTGGTCCCTGCATGTTTTCATTCATTCACCTGTTTATTGCCTAGCTCCTGTGTGCCACACAATTATTCTAGGCAATCTGGGATTTTCAAACCAATTCAAGCAAAAGCTTTCCCTTGTGGAGTTCACATGTTTATTGAACATCAACCATAAATAAAACAGCTTCAGTCAATGATCAGGGTCAAAGAGAACAGGTAGTTTTGTAAACAGTGGCTTAAGCCAACGTCTGTTATAGTTGGTGCTGGTGACGATGCAGAGCACCAGGGAACATACAAAGTATTGCATTTGGGGTACAGGCTCTGATATGAAGTAAGAGACTGCAGAAGCTGTTCCAGTGGGATTTGGCATTTGGTGGATTTCAGCATTTTCAGCTCTTTAGGGATTCCAGGGTCAGTGATTTCTGGTTCCATCATGACAACTTCCAGAAGGCTATTGTGGACTTCTGAAGAATGTGGAGGGGATTCCAGTATTCAAGCTGAGAAAGGAAAAGTTTGGAGAGTCTACAAGTAACTGAGCATATGAAATTGTTTCTGGCTTTGCTGCTGTTACAGCCTGGCAGAGAAGGAGAAGACCCAGAACCAGAAGACACAACAAAGATGCTCCCTGGAGCTGCTGAGACGCCCCAGTGGAGCACCAGACAAGCGCCACTCCAACAGCAGCTGCAGCAGAGAGCTACCCACCAATGGCCACACCCACACAGCTGCCCACAGCGCCTGGCCCCCAGTGTTGACTATCCATCCTCACCAGCACCCGCCTCCAGGGGGCGCCACCTGTAAGTGTCTTAGGCTGCAGCCACCGGTACATTTCCCACATTCAGTTTCATCCCCGTATCTATGGTGAATATTGGACAAGCCCTCTCCCTGGTCACAACTCCAATAACGATATTATTACAATACTATTTCAGAGTAGACGATTACAACAGCTACGGTACATTCATTTTCAGGCAGTTAAACTTCCAGATGAAGCCCATGAACATTTTGAAAGAAAGACGGAACCTTTTTCTTTCTCCTAAACAAATATTTCAAATCCTCAAAAGGTTTAGAAGACCAATGAGTTGGTTTCCAGGACATCTCCTTATAAAGCCTTCTTCACTCTTGAACGATGTACTCAAGATTTTAGACCTTTCAACTTGGAAGGAGTGACCCGAAGCAGGGCAATGGACAGTACAACACCTGGTCCCAACAGAGCTGTGTCTCGTGGCACAGTTTTGCTTGTTCACGTCTGCGGCTCGAGTTACGGCCCCGGGCCCTATATACTGACAGATCTGAGCCACTGTTTAAAGCTGACTGTGTCCGTGGAATAACCTTACTTCCACGCTGTGTTTTGCTCACTTCCGCCACTTGCCCGCGGGGGATCCGCTTTGGGACACCGGGAGAGGGCTGGGCGGCAGCAGGGGAGGCGGCAGGCGAGGAGGCCCCGCGTGCTGCCCTGTCCGCCATCGCTCCGGGTGGGGTGTCTGCCGCGGGCGCTGCCACAGGGCTCCTGGCTGGAGGTGTGTGGGGTGCTCCCAGGTTGGGGTGTGGTGAGGAGAGGCCTTATGAGCCGTGATTTACAGGTGCTGGGGTACATGTACGTTTTCAGTTCTCTTGAGACCTGCCTCGGCCTGGGATTGCAGGTCAGTGGTGAGTGCGTGAGTGAGGCTTAGCGTTGTCAGAAACTGCTGAGCTGCTGCCAGGGTCTGTAGCCCGCTGCAGCCCACCCGCGGGGCTGACCCTTCTGGTGCTTAGCATCTGGCCCAGCACTTGGCATCGTC
>NW_004567156.1:354498-356025 GCF_000260355.1 Condylura cristata
TGTACCCCAGTTCTGTATGAATAAATAAATCTTTAAAAAAATTAAATATGCACAGCCCTGCCTGTCCCTATTACTTCCCTGTCACCTCCCAACCTACCACCAGCCTCCCTGCATGGAACCTGTACTGGCTTCCTCCACCCTCTCACCTTTTGTTGTGGTGCAGCTGCTGGACTGAGTTCCCCAGAGAGTTGCACAGGTCAATCTCTGTTAGAAGGTCCTGTACCCCACATCTTACTCAGAGTCAAACCCAACATGCTCAGGGCCTGAATGACCAGGGCACATGATCCCAACGCAGTGGCCTCTGCTCCAGCCTGCGGCCCTCTTGCTCCTGTCAGCCCCACGACATGTTCCACTCGGGCGCCTGCACAGAGGTGTCCTGCCTGGACTGAGCTCCCCTCACATCCTGTGGGCAACGTGTCCATCCAACTTTTTCTCACTGGTCACTTGAGTGAGGCCCACACTGACCACCTGGGCAGACACCAACCTCCTTGCCCCACACTGAATCTGGTCACCTCCCCATTCGTCTAAGGAGACACATTCCTGTCCATTGTCACACAGCCTCTGTTTCCCTCCACACCCCAGGGCCGGCAGGTTGGGGCCTGTGTTTAGTTCACTGTGGCTTCCTAGATGCAGAACAGCCTTCACACATCTCCCACCCTGTCAGTGGAGACACCTCCCTGTTCCAGAGACAGTGTCTTTACTAAGGTGGCCTCGGGCCTCACGCTACACACCCCTCCACTCAGTGACATCACTGTCCCCCTGCTTCTTTCCCAAGTGCGCCCCCTCTCCATGCCATTTGCCCCTCCACTGCCAAGCCTCCTGCACCCCACAAGCACATCACTTCAGGAAAGAGTTTATGGGCCCATTTTTCAGCCAACTGTGAATGTTCCTTTGACTCTCGTTGATCAACCCTGGTTTGGATCAGAGCAGCACTGGGATTGCTACACCTAAGGTTTGGGCCAGAGCGAGGAGCTACTAGAAATTCAGTATGAGAACTATCTAATCCTCTCCTCTACTAATACCAGAATTTGATCTTTTAAAAAGATTGGAAAAGATGGAAATAATCCAGAAGACAGTCCTGAGATGAGATCAAAAACTATGAGTCTGGAACTCAGTCTCTAACAACAGACACTCCTGTGAGCAGGGGCCGCCCTGGGACTGTGGGGACTATGACAGACGCCTCCTGCTGCTGTCAGAGACAGGGACACCAGAGGCCAGGAGGCCTGGTCTCTACACATGACAATGAATAAGCATAAAGCAACAAAACCAAAGAAGCAAAATACACACATGCCAGTTGTGAAGACGGAGGCCCAGCCCTGGCGTGCGCCTAGGCCGACCCGGCCATGCAGGTGCTGGAGGCAGGACAGGCCCAGGGGGTGCTGAGCCCTGTGACCACAGGCTCTGCTGGGGCAGGTGCTACTGAGGGACACGGAGAAAGGTCACAGAGATGACCCCTGAGGAGTGCCCACGTCACTGTCCACGACACCCTGAGCACTGACTGGACACAGCCCCGTCCCCCCTCTTCCT
>NW_004567156.1:357240-360912 GCF_000260355.1 Condylura cristata
GGGGTGGCAGGACTGGACCAACTGCCTCCCAGGAGGGGGGACGGGGCTCCTTCTGTCATCTGCTGGGAATCAGGATCCATCACCAGAATTAACAAGGTGAACAGTCTGTGATTCATTTTCATAAGTTTTTATAAAAGGTTCAGCAGAAAGCTCCAGACAGGGAACACTGTGTGGCTGGTGCTTCCCATTAACCAGGTGGGACAAGTTCTCCCTGGGACTTGAAAGCCCACAGTGGACAGGATCCCCCACTCCCTCCCTACCTGAGCTTCTTCCTCCACATCAGAGCTGCAGCCACGGCCACTGCAGCCCCAGTGAGCACAGCTCCAAGGAGAACCAGACCAGCAATGAGGCCCCCGATGGGAGTGGAGGGCTAAGGAGGGGGCTTTGAAAGGGAAGGGGAGGGGAGACCCTGAGCCCCAGGCCTCATCCTGACACTCTGAAGACCCCAGGGAGGGCCCCTGATCCCCCTGAGAACAGCCTCTGTGCCCACATCCCCTCCTCACCCCATCCCAGGACTCGGGGCTCCGGCAGCCCCTCATGCTGCACATGGCACGTGTATCTCTGCTCCTCTTCCACTCATTCACAAGTGAAGTCACTTTTTCCACATTACAAAATGTATTCCGTTCACGGACTTCCCCCATATCCACACTCATGCAAGGTGCCAGGTCCCCTTCAGGCTGGCAGTGTGAAGCTGACCTTCTGCTGAACCAGTTTTCTCTTCACTCTCAGATGAGCACAGTTGCCTACATACAAACACAGCCAGGTTCATATGAAATATAAAATTCCCTGCGACAAGCCCACCCAATTGTTCGGTCATGCTCCCTTTGCGGACCCTTAACACCGGCCTCACGCTCCGGGAGCACAAACCCTCCTGTCTGACACCCAGTTCCATCTGGCAGCTGATGTCACTCGTTTTCCACCTTTCAGATCATGGGGATTTATTCGTGTATCTACTGAGACCTGTTCTGGTTTTATTTGGGCTGTGATTGCTTCCGAGAAAAAAACCACTCGGTAATAACTCACCTTATTCTCTGTTTCTCGGTGCTGGGCACGCCTGCCACCCTCAAGACAGGCGGTGGACCTGCTTACATGAGCTCTAAATTTGAAAATTTCTGCCTGTACTGGAAAATTCATCATATTACCCGTATTCCCTGTAATCCTCAGGGACAGGGCGTTGCTGAAAGAGCCCACGGTACACTGAAACAGCAGTTTATCAGGGTTATTCAACCATAAAGGGGAATTACAAGGGCAGATGACAGAGACTGACTACACATGTCTTTCTTCACTTTCAGCTTTTTGAATCTGCCACACGGTGAGCCCTGGTTCACTAGGGGAGAAAAACTTTTTTCTCCTTTTGACAAAGGAAAACTCCAGGAATCTGTTCGGTGGCAAGATGATGATAACAAAGGGAAGCTTGGAGTTTTAACTGTCCGAGGCAAAGGACAGCTTGTAACATTCCAGATGAATGCAGTGGAGCAATATGGATTCATCTTCTGAATGAAGGACCGAGGGTTGCAGTGGGTCACAACGCCAACTTGCCAAAGAAGCTCAAGAAAGAGATGGCGGCCCTGAGCTCCCAACATGAGATGTGGTGGCCCTGCAGATCAAGACAAAGCATAGATGGCACCATGACACCTCAATCCACCCGCAACTCCCCTGAACCCCCGCCCCGTGGACCCTCTTTCCCCGGACAATTTAACGAGATTTTTGAGACTTCAGCACCGCCACAGTGTGTCTTATGACAGATTGGCTGAAGACACTGCTGACGCCCTCCAAGGTTTAGACCCCAAAGCTGTTGAACAAAGTATCACTCACAGTTTGGGAAGTGCAGCAGTTGTTTCACTTACCTGTGTTTGTGTTTCACTATAGAATACTGCTGTCTCAAAAGAGGATTAAATTTTCAGGAACATAAACAAAACATCCTCGCCCTACTCACCATCTTTCAATATAAAAAGAAAGGGGCAGATGACGGGACACGGTAGCGTCACACCCGGGTGCCCCTGAGGACCGTGGCAGGTCACCGTGACCAGTGGCTGAGCACACTCGTGTGAACAGGACCCGAAACTGGGCCTTGAGGGTAGGTGACCATCAGCCAGACCTCCCGGGAGGAACCTTGGGCAAACTCTTCTGGTTCTCCCTGGACCCATCATCCGGACACTGGAGTGTCCTTCCTGGTGCGGGCAGAGATGGTTAATGTTCCTTGAAATCCTCACAACGTGTAACTTTGACCTTTACAACATCTGTCTTAACCAGGTAATGTTTAACTGTCTTAATCATGAGCGCTGCCTGCATGAGCTAATGCCACATATAGTTTTCACAGATAATTAGCAAAAGGTCAAAATAAAGTCTGTGGTGAAATGTTAAATTTCTGTCATGCTCACAATGCCTTCTGTATTGTCTGATGCTGATGGAAATAAGACACAGCAAAATAGAGACTGACCCTGAAGCCTGAGCTCAGTCCCTCGCTCAAGTCTCTGTGACCCAGGTCCACTGCCACGTCCCCTCCCGCGGCGCCTAAGTGAGAAATCCTTAGAGCTTGGCACGGTCAAGGTACCGGGCACACGGGGAGGAATACGTGGCCCGCCAGGAATAGAAGAATGGCTGATTCTCGAATGGTCACCGTAACTTTTGATTTGTGTTCTGATTCTGTTGACACACAACGCACTGAACTAAAGAAATGTTATGGATACTTATGGATGCTTCGTTTCTAATGATACTCTTGAAAGGAATGGAACTTCCTCTGTTCTCGATATTGATTTAACTCTGAGAAACTCCTTTACAATCTTTAATTCTATTATACAATTAACTCCTGTACACCAGGTGGCTTGTGAAATGAGTGGAGAGAGTAATTAAAAGGATTAGCAAGGCATAGGTGATAGATAGGGCATTTGTTTAGCACCACTGAACCGTGAATACACAGTGGTTTCCTAGGGCCCCAACTTGGTTTCCGGCCCCTGGCAACACCTCAGAAACAAAAAGAAATTAATGTATTACCTGTCATGCTTCTATTGAAAGAATCATTGTACCCCTATATTTGCTTGCCAACAAAAATTGTATAAATGCTCTGCACTCTGAAAAATAAATCACATTCAGATGTGCACTCCTAGAAGTTGTGCCTGTCTGTCACTCAGCCTCATCCTTATCCACCCTGAGCCAGAATTGCAACCCCTGAAACTCGTCTCCTGCTCCTGCTGCGCTGGTCTGCTGCAGTCCATGATGCCCGAGATGGGCGGGGTTTGACCTTTGTCGTGTTTGTTATTAGGAATGTCTCATTCCGATTGTCTCCGGATACTCACCCCTCTATCAGGTAGGATCCCCCACCCCCGCCCTATGTTGGAGGCAGCAGGTGCTGGCTGAGTTCAGTGATGTGACAGTCTCACAATTTTCTCATCTCATATAGTAATAAAAATCCTCTATGGATTTTTTTCCCCTCAACCAGCATATTATCTCCATGCAGACTCTGAGAGTGACCCTCAGGGACACTTAGGACTTCGGGAGTCTCCTCTCTGCTGGGCCTGTGGGGTCCCAGCACCAGGGGATCCACAGAGTGGGGCGGGAGGCTCCCGGGGTCCATCACTCCAGGAGGAGAAGCCCCTCAGGTTAGGGCCCAGGGGGACTCACGTTCTTTAGCTCCCCAGGGGCTTGATCGCGGGGTCTGCTGCTTGTTCCTGC